>NC_092872.1:648159496-648331996 GCF_028372415.1 Notamacropus eugenii
AAGAGCATCCAGTATAAATGATTTAATGAAGTGCATTTCTCTTACCTAACTATCAGAGTCTGTTTACTCCAAAGGATGAATTGATGAATTCCATTCAGTTGCTTAAAAGATCTAATTCAAGAGAAATCTGGGATGCCTTTTTCACTCCTAGAGGGCAGGGTAATCCCTGGAGTGGAAGATATTCCTGCCACGGGCCAGACATGGAAAGTACAACAACATTTTAGCCACCTTGCCTGAACCTGGAGTTTCTAAGTCATATAGACTAATAAAAGATCTGTACCCTAAGCAAATTTTTGTGCTACCAAAGGTTAGTAAGAATAAGGAGAAAGGCAACCCACTCAAGGAGATGAAGTTCCTAGTCAAGGTCTTTGGGATTAGATATGTGACACAGGGAAAGAGGCCTAATCTAAGAAGTAGTAACTCCTGACACTTTTTATATAGTGCTAGTGACTGTTTCTATTGGCAGTAAAAGTTATGCTACCCAAGGGCTTTTGGCTTTTCCTTACAAAAAGACAAAGGCATAACTGAGTGAGAAAGCCATTGGATTCCCAGCTAAAAGATACTAAAGAGTGACCAAGCACTGACTGCTATTAGGAATGAGGAAAGACTGCAAGATGAGTTGCTGTAGAAAACAACACTGGATATTTCTTGGGAGGAAAAGAGTATTTCAGGAGAGGAATATTTAGAGACCCATTTTTAGAGAAGCCAGGATTCTTTCTTAGGAATCCTTCACTAATAGGTTTGATGTCCACTTTACTGACCAACTAATGTAATCTATAGAGGGAGAAGATATTATATATTTAGATCTGAGTTTGATGAGAATTTTATAGATCTTTAGGACAGGGATACTCATTAAAGGGTTTGTTATGCGGTCATAATGACAACTAGTCTTTATAGTGCTTTAAGTTTTCCAAAATACTGTTCAAATATGATGTCATTTGATACTCACAACATCCCTGAGAGAAAAATGCAGTCATTATCTCCATTTTACGAAGGAGGAAGCTAAGGCAGAGAGAAGTTCAATGACCTTCTCAGTGTCACATATCTATTAAGTGTCTGAGGTCAGATTTGAATCTAGGGCTTACTGACTTTAAGTCTAGTCCTCCATCTTTTATAGCACAAAGACGTATATTCACACACGCACATACGTATATACAGACAAAGCAAGTCATTTAACCTCTGTCAGTCTCAGTTTCCTCTCCTGTAAAATGGGGATAATGATAGCACCTATCTTGAAAGATTATTTTGAGTGTTGAAAGTGATCATATTTGTAAAAAGTCCATAGCACAGTGCCTGGCACATAGTAGTTGCTATATCTATATTCATATCTATATCTATATCTACATCTTCACCTATATCTGTATCCATATCATCTATATCTATATCTATTTATATCTATATCTATCTAATATATATATATATATATAGGCACACACAAACACACATACACACACTCATTCTTTTGCCCCTATCAGCATCATCTGTACCACAGGTTCAGTTTTCTTCAATATTTTGATAAATCTTTCCTCCTTTAATAGTATGAAGTACCTACTTGCCATTGGGAAGTCTGTCATGATATAAGGACAGATTGCAGCAATTTCCTAAATGGGGATTTCAATTCAAGTGATTTAAGGAAATCCTATTCACTATAATTAGGCCCTTCCTTGATTAAGCACTCAATCAACAAATCATTATTGACCATTTATTCTGTGTGCTAAGAATAGAAAGATAAATATAAAAGTCCTTGCCTCAAGAAGCTTACATTCTACCTGAGCAACATGTACGTATACAGGTATTTATAGGTTAGATATGGAAGATAATCTTAGAGAGGCAGGCACTAGCACTACGGTTTGGGGCAGCAGTTTTCATGAGCTGGTCCAACACTTAGCGTCATTCCTACCCATCATCGATGTTTAATGGAGGCTTATTAACTGACTAATGAAAGACCCTGGACAAACGTTAAAAATCAAGCACTGTCATAAGAATTAGAAATTTGAGGAAGAGGTGATTTGAGGTTCAGATAGGAAATAAAGAGTTTTGTCTTGGATATTCTAAAAAGATAAATAAACTCTAAATTGCTTTTAAAGTAAATAGTAGAAATGGTCAAAACAGTCTCTAGTTAAATTAAGTCTAGAAGGCTGAACTTCTAGCCTTAAAAGCATGTGCTTTAATTCACATGCATTTGTCAAAGTACCTTTGGGTAGCATGTTTTTAGGTTATAACTTATCAAGGATTCAGGTTACCGCAGGCCATTTGTGGCAGACAATGATAAATTGTCAAATCACTCAGCTTAAATCAAGATGACACCACAGGATACATTTGCCAACTAGTATCAAGAGATGGCTGCAGACTCTAGGGATTTGCAAATCCCATTCAGTCAAGTAGAGCAATTGGCTGTTATGTTATTCGTAGGGCTGAACTTGGCTTTGTTTTTGCCTGAAAAAGTGCTCCTTTCACAATTTCAGTTTTTGGAGGTTTATTAATTATAGTAAGAATAGAAAAATTCATTTCCTTCCCATAGTAATATGTGTCATGTATTTGTTGAAATCAATAAATCCAAAGTCAATTTTAAATTGGAATCTAGGGAAAAGCCTCTGGTAAAGCCAGGTGAGTAAACTGAGTGACTGCATCAATGAAAATTCTGTGTGTCAGCATTAAGATGTTTATTGGGAGGCCCAAAAAAGAACTTTTATTTTTTTTAAATATATAATTTTTTATTTTTCAGTTCTCCACATTCACTTCCACAAGAATTTGAATTCAAAATTTTTTCCCCATCTCTCTCCACCCCACACCCCAGTACAGCATGCACCCCATCTACCCCTTCCTCCAGTCTGTCCTCCCTTCTATTACCCACACTTCTTTCATCCCCCTTCCCCACTATTTTCCTGTAGGGCAAAGTAGATTTCTGTACTCCATTGCCTGTACAGCTTAATTTCCAGTTGCACGCTAAAACAGTTTTTAACATTCATTCTTAAAGCTTTGAGTTCCATATTCTTTCCCTCCTCCCCACCCACCCTCATTGAGAAAACAAGCAATTCAATACAGGTCATACATGCATAACAATGCAAAGCACTTCCATAATGGTTATGTTGTAAAAGATTGGCGGCATTTCCCTCTGTCCTATTCTGTCCTCCATTTATTCTGTTATCTCTCTTGACCCACAATAGTATTTGCTTCTGATTATTCCTTTCCCCAATTTGATGTCCCTTCTATTATCTTCCCTCTCCTAGCCCCTTCCCCCATCCCTTCCTTCAGATTAAAATAGATTTCCATATTCAATTGAGTGTATGTTATTTATTCCTCCTTAAACCAAATCCCATGAGAGTAAGGCTCACTTGTTTCCTTTCATCTCCCCCTTCTTCCCCTCCATTGTAAAAGCTCTTTCTTCCTTCTTTTATGTGAGATGATTTGTTACATTATACCTCTCCCTTTCTCTTACTCTTAGTATACCCCATTCAACAGTAAATTTTATTTCTTTTAGGTACTCTCCCTTCATATTTAGTTCACCCTGTGTCTGCCATCTATGTATGTGTATAGGTATATGTATATGTATGTGTGTGTGTATACACAGACACAGACACAGACACACACACACACACACACACACACGTATATATATACACACACACACACACACACACACACACACACACACACACACACACACACACACATATATACACACACACACCCCCACATAGGGTGTGTTGAGGGAGGATGAGTACCTTTGGTGCAAAGGCTGCTGAGCCCTTTTTGGGGCACTTTCCACCTTTGGTGCCCACCTGTTCCACCTAACCCTCACCTGTGGCTCCAAGAAGCCACAGCATGCTTAGTGACTACATCCCAGGAAATCATTTTGGCAGATGGGCCAAACTAGGTTGAGGGTATCTAAAGATTTTCAAACCCATTGGTGAGTTAGGGGGCAGCTATCACAAGCATGTGAAGATTTCATTTGGTGGAATGGGTAGATGAGAACAATTTGTTCCAACGGCCATGAAGGCAGATGAAACAGGCAATGTAGAGTTCTCAGAGCTTGGTTAGACACTGAAGATGCCAAGGTTATCTACTGCATCCTGGGCCATCATCAATTGTCTTGACTCTGTCCTGCCACTGGACTATGAAGACTCAGCAGGCGAGAGTGAGGCTGACAACTTTGTGTAACTCTGCCTCACTTAAATACAACTTACACATGAATCAAAAGACATCATTCATACCATTTCACTATTATGCTTCAAAGTCTTGTGGCAACAGGCAAGTGATGAAGCAACAGGTGTGGATACACTGGGAGCTGTAGTCACTACCCTGCACACAGGCAGCTCAGGCCATAGGATTGTTTCTCACCACTGGCACATGGAATGTGCTCACATTAATAGACAACATAAAATCCAGTAGAACTGAAAGAAGAACTGCTCTTGTTGAAGGAGAACTCAACAGGCATTGCATTCAAGTAAGCAGTGCTGCGTGAAACAAGGTTGGCAAATGAAGGCCAGCTTACTGAAGCTGGAGCTGGATACACTTTTTTCTGGAGTGGGGGCAATGAAGAGAAGTGCCCTGAAGCTGGTGTGGGTTTTGCGATCAAAACTAATGTAATCAGCCAGATGATATGTATGCCAAAAGAAGTGAATGACAGGCTCATGACAATGTGATTGCCACTCACAGGAAAACACCATGCCACCATCATCGGTGCCCATGCTTCCACCATGACAAACCCTGATGAAATCAAAGAAAAATTGTATGCAGACCTAGAGACCCTTATTGTCAATGTGCCAAAAGAGGACAAATTTATAATCCTGGTGACTTTAATGCTAGAGTAGGCTCACACTACCAGACTTGGCAGGGAATTCTAGGGAGGAATGAAGTTGGAAACATCAATAGTAATGGTCATTTACTGCTGAAGACTTCTGCATTGCATGACCTTCTCATCACCAACACTGTCTTCATTTACCTAAACCCAATAAAACTTCATGAATATACCCTTGCAACAAACATTGGCATCTAATAGACTATGTGATTGTAAGGAGAAGAGACAGACAAGATGTGAGAGTGACAAAGGCAATGTGTGGAGCAGAGTGCTGGACTGATCATAGACTTCTCCTTTCCAAGCTAAATATTCACATTCATCAAAAGTGCTGCCCCCAAAGCAAAATGACTACCAGAAGAATTAATGTCAACAAATTAGAGTTCTTCTCTGAGTGTGAACAGTTTGTTGCTGACTTGGAGGGGAAGTTGAGCCAACACACAGTTGGCAACAGTGGAGCAGAAAAGGAGTGGGCAGCTTTCATAGACTTGGTGTACAGCACTGCGTTTGCTAATTTGGATCAGAACACTCACAAGCACCAAGACTGGCTTGATGAAAATGATGAAGAAATTCAGAAGCTGCTAAGTGAAAAACGAGAACTCCATAGGATTTACCAGCAGGATATTTCATTCACCTCTAAGAAGGCAGCATTTAATTCCATCAAAAGCAAAGTACAAGCAAAGTTTAGAGAGATGCAGGATTCTTGGCTCAGTAAGAAGGCAGATGAAATTCAGTTTATGCTGATAGTAACAATCCAAAGTGCTTTTATGATTCCCTAAAAGCTATTTATGAATCAAAAACCTATGGTGCATCACAACTATTCAGTGCTGATGGAGCCACATTGATTAGTGATGAAGGAATGATCCTAGAAAGATGGGCTGAACACTTCCATAGTGTTCTCAACGGACCATCATCAATCAGTGCTGAGACCATTGACCATACACACACACACACACACACACACACACACACACACACACACACACACACACACGCACACACCACTCTTTCTCCCTTCTTCTTCTTATCCCTCTTTTTGTTAGTCTCTCAGAACCAGGTTGGTATTATCTCAGCAGTAGAAACTAGAACAGGCCTCAACTTTTTTCCATTTGCTGGATGAGGCCTGTCTATTCCCTCCATTCTACTAGACAGAAAGGTGGAGGAGGTGCCAAGTTTCTCAGGCTCTCATTTTCAGTGTCAGACTTGTGTGTGAGACATCTCAAAGAAATACTAAGCTGTCCTCCTGTTGCCCCTCACCCAGCCTTTAGGACTTAATAAGATTTTGCTCCCCTTGGAGCCCAACTACACACTCCCCCCCAGCTATCTCCAACTTCCTCTGCATTCCTCCTGGGAAGTTGGTGGATGAAGTGTGGTGACTCATAGGAAATGGGAGGCATATGCAGACCAGAAGACAGGCAACTGGTAGAGACCCCTGTGACCTCCTTTCACTGCCTTGGACTTTATGAAGAATTATCTTGGGGTCAGTTATTGGCTCTGGTGGCAGGCCACATTGATGCCTAGAACCATTTCTATTCTTTTAATTGGTCTTCCATGCGTGTGTTCACTGCAGCCTCTGGTGCTGACTGACCTGGGGGCTGAACACTAATATTCTCCCTTCACCCTGATGTCCTAGAAGATGGTAGATGGGCATCTCTGGGAATAGCAAGACCCAGCATGTTTGAGGAGGGCTGAAAGGAGAGCCACAGTGCTGTCTGGAGCAGACCTTAGGGCTCATCTCATTCTGAGGGCTGAGAGTTCCAAGATGGGAGACTAGGACAGACCTCCTCCCTCCCACTGTGACAGTTGGTGGGATATAGCCATGGCACCCTCCTTACCCACATTTCATTACTAAGTCTTAGCATACACTACCCTACCCAGACTCCATCACCAGTATCTAGATGTCTTAAACCAAGTTTGAGCTTAACATCCCTCCTTCCTCCTAGGGTATGGAGAAGCTGGTACTGCTACCCAAGTCCAAACAGCCCCTACTACACTCCTAAGAGCTACCATGCTGGCACCTACCACAAGCACTGAATTCACTTTAATCATAGGTTCTGTCCCTTTCTCCTAAACAAGACAGGGTTTCAGGGGCCACATTCGGCACCAGGCTCCTGGGCTGTTAGACTAGGTGAGCTGCATTCTGTTTTCTTGGAAGAGTTTAAACAAGAAATTCCAAGTGAATAGGGCATCTGTGATGACTCAATAGCTTCCCAACACTCAATCATGGGCTCAACTGAAAGATGTGGTGACTGAGGATGGAAGCAAAATATTTTATTTAGTGTAATCTTCCATAGCCTATAGTGGACCTATCCCTTTTCCTCCAAGCTTCTTCCTACCACGTGTCTCCCCTAACAACCCACTACCCTGCTGGGCCCTGAGGAGGTCAGACAGGCTGATCTGGTCCAGCTTAGCATTGGGTGCCTTTGTAAACCACCTCCCTCTTGCCTGACCTGTCCCTCATTCTCCATCACCAGGAGAGAGGTCTGGGCCATTTTTTAAGCGTTAGCTTCTCATCTTTGAGGTAGGCCCTGAGGTCTGGGGCACAGCTTAGGGAATGTTTCTGGGAAGTCATACCTAAAGGAAATAGCAGACCATCCACTCCAGCTCCTAGTGGGGACAATGATTTGCCTTGGGTGATACTGACAGAACTGGCACTGGAACCCAGTGAAGGGACATCTACAGCCCAGAAGACAGGTGAGAACATTGCTGATGGGTCTTTCAGGCTGCTGGCAGCTTTGTGTTAATGTGGGGGAGAGGAAGGAAAAGAGGAAGAAGAAAGAAAATCCAGCTACTTTAGCCTCTCCCCACTCCTTAGGATTTGGGGTGGCAGAGAAGGAGGAAGAATCAAACCACCCCATCCCTTCCATATCCTGTCTTCCCCAGAGATGAGACTTATTTTGTCTTTGTCTTCTACTCCTCGCTTGGTATTGGGATAAAAATTTCCTGAGGCAGGACCTCTAGCCCTCCCCCCACACACTATCACCCTTCTCTGCTAGGAAGAGCTTTGCACACTCCCTGGGGGGTAGGGCCCGCCCTTGCCTGATGCTGTGAAGGAGAACACCTCCTTCAGGATGCCTGACCATCCCACCCTCCCCCCCCCCCAGCCCCTACTGTGCAGATGCTGAAAGCTATAGCTCCCCACTTTGTTATAACAATCTCCAAAACTGAAATGTATATTTTTGCTAGGAGGCCCAGCTTTCTTTGTTTTTAATATAAATAGTGTACACAGGTGGATGGAACTCTAAATAAATGGGAATTAAATATATGAGCTGACTGACCTAAAAAAACCATTTTCTCTTTGACCTGGGAACTCTGGAATTTAGCTACAATATTCCTAAGAGTTTTCCTTTGGGATCTCTTTCAGAAGGTGAGAATTTTTTCCATTTCTCTTTTACCCTCTGATTCTAGAATAACAGTTTTCCTTGATAATTTCTTGGAAGATGATATCTAGTGTCTTTTTTTTTTTTTTAATGAGAGTTTTCAGGTAGACCAACAATGTTTAAATTATCTCTCTGTATCTATTTTTCAGGTCAGTTGTTTTTCCAATAAGATATATCACGTTGTCTTCTACTTTTTTTCATTCTTTTGGTTTTGTTTTATAATTTCATCATTTTTCATAAAGTCATTGACTTCCATCTGCTTTATTCTAATTTTTAAGGAACTATTTTCTTCAGTGAGCTTTTGAACCTCTTTTCTCATTTGGCCAATTCTGTTTTTTAAAGTATTCTCCTCCTCATTGATTTTTTTGGACCTCTTTTTCCATTTGGGTTAGTCTATTTTTAAAGATGTTATTTTCTTCAACATTTCTTTGAATCTCCTTTAGCAAGCTGTTGATTTGCTTTTCATGATTGTCTTTCATTACTCTCATTTCTCTTTCTAATTTTTCCTCCACCTCTCTTCCTTTATTTTCAAAATTTTTTTTGAGCTCTTCCATGGCCTGAGATCATTGTATATTTTTTTGGAGGCTTTTGATGCAGAAGCCTTGACTTTGATGTCTTCCTCTGATGGTATACTTTGTTCTTTCTAATCTGCAAGGATGAAATAAAATACCTTTCATCCAAACAGTAACCTTCTATAGTCTTATTTTTCCCTTTTTTTTGGCATTTTCCCAGCCATTTACTTGACTTTTGAGTCCCTTTTCAAGTGGAGGGTATATTACCCTAGACTTCAGAGGTTTTGTGTAGCTGTTCTCTGGGATATCTCTAGAGACCTGTAAGTTCTCTGTTCCTCCAAGGTGGCCTGAATTCTGGTCATGAGCAACCACAAACACTCTTTTCTTCCCTGGAACTGCGAGTTGGGTTCCTTCTTCATGGACACCACCAGTTTCTCCATGCCAGTGCTCCTCCTCACCTCCTCACCCCAGGACCTACATTCAGGACTGAGACCAAAGTAAGTTGCTCAATTCCCCAGGGTTTTTAGGCTGAGGGCTCCAAAAATGGAAGCTGCTGCAGCAGTAGCTGCCACTGCTCTGAGGCTGGGGCTGGGGCTGGACTGCACCTCCTTCTAACTCAAGTGAGTTTTCTTACTAACCTTTGAAACTTTCTTTGGCATTTGTGGGTTGAGAAATCTGGGAACCATAGCTGCTGTCCATGATTCCACACCCTGATGCCTGCTCCAGTCCTGTCTGTGCTGCATGGCCCAGGCTTGGCTACACTCTAATCTGAGCCCAGGTGCGGTGGATCCTTCCTCTTGACCTTCCAGGATGTCTTGGTCTGGAAATCTGTTTCACTCTTTCATTTTGTCTCTTCTTCTGCTCTAAGATTTGTTTGGAGTCATTTTTTACAGATATTTTATGGGTTATGGGGGGAGAACTAGAGTAGTTCTGTCCTTCTACTTTGCCATCTTGGCTCTGCCCCCTGGAAAAGAACTTTTAGTATAATACAACAGATTAGTAATGGTATCTCAAGATATTGGATATCAATGTGTTGTCTAGGTAGTTCATCTACAGCAACTAGATAAAAACAGGAGAAATTTAATCATTCTCCTTTGGTGGTGATGGTACTCACTTCTTGATGAAAAATAGGTCTCTGAAAATATAGACTCCTGAACTTTCCATCAAGAAGATTTGGGTTCAAATTCTGACTCAGATACTTACCAACTCTATTATCTTGGGAAACTCCCTCAACCAATCAACAAATATTTGTTCAGAGCCTACCATATGCCAGGCACTGTGCTAAGTGTTGAGGATACAAAAAGAGGCAAAAAATAGTCCTTTTCATCAAGGAACTCCCTCAGCCAATTTTCCTCATCTGTAAAATAGGGATAACAATAGTACCTACCCTCCTGGGTTGTTGTTAGGATAAAAAGACATAATGAATAAATGAGAAAAATAAATAACAATAAAGTCATATACAAGTACTATCATGAGTTGTTTTGGAATACCCAGCTACTAGGTGTTGTGCTAGGCAGTTCTACTAGCTAGTCTCCAGGCTGCTCAAACCAAAGAACATGTCTTAGAATAAGTAACCCTTTAAATTTTTTTTTGCTTAATAATATTTATCTTTTTCGAGTTACACGTAAAGATAGTTTTCAACATTCACTGTCATAAGATTTTGAGTTCCAAATTTTTTCCTCCCTTCCTCCCAAGATAGCAAGCAATCCAATATAGGTTATACATGTACAGTTCTATTAAACATTTCCACATTAGTCATGTGAAAAAAGAAGCAGGACAAAGGGAAAACCATGAAAAAGAGAAAGCAACAAAATAAAAGTGAAAATGGTATGCTTTGTTCTGTGTTAGAACTCCATAGTTCTTTCTCTGGATATTAATAGCATTTTCCATCATGAGTCTTTTAGAATTGTCTTGGATCATTACATTGCTGAGAAGAGCTAAGTCTATCATAACTAATCATCACACAGTGCTGCTGTTAATGTGTACAATGTTCTGGTGGTTCTGCTCACTTTACTCAGCATCAGTTCATGTGTCTTTCCAGGATTTTCTGAAGTCTGCTGTAACACCAATCATGACAGTGCTGAGGACTCCTGCTATGAATGAATTCAAGGATCTAATTGCATAGTGTAATGAACTCTATGTTTTCAGCAGTAAACTCAACATTGCTCACTAAAGTAAAGCATAACATTCATTGCAACATCCTTAATCAATACTAAGTGTCCAAGTAAGGACCGCTTTCAGAATACCACACCATCCACCCCTAGGTCACAGTAAGAACCATCTTCTTAATTAATTCCAAGCATCCAACTAAAGTCTTCTTTCCTCATTACTGAAGGTTGACTTCCAAGTCCCAAAGCCTTTCCTCTCTGAGCTGACTACTCCTGACTCTCTCCTGGATTTACGGGTAGGCAGCTCTCCGCACTTGTTCCGTGTCTCAGCTCAGGGGGACTGCTCCACTCCACAGCTTCTGCCTTTGGGAAAACAAAGCTCAACAGGCCAACAATAACACTAGCACATACCACCAGCACCTTCATCTCAGTTCACCTCCAAAGTCCAGAAGCTCTGTGATTAACAGCTCAGTTCACTTTAATAGCTCTCAAAAGGGGCTAAGACTCATGGGTATGTTTCTGGACTATAGCTCTATTCACTTTCAAAGTTCAAAGGCTCCTTCAGCAATCCTCTTCCATCAGAGGTCTCCTCTCTCAGCCCTGGAAGGTCTACTCTCAGCTCAGAATTCTCCTCCAGTCTCTCAGGTCTCTTCCTGGCTCTCAGGTCTCCTCTCAGCTCTCTTCTTCTCAGTGTTGGCTCATCCCTCCACTACTGGTTCTCTGTGCCTTTTTGCGTCATTCTCCCGGGAAGTTTTGGGACTCAGGGCGTGGAGTTGTCTATGGTTGGGGGGTGGGAGGTAGGCACAATGTATAGAATGGCAGGCTCAGAGTCAGGAAGACTCATCTTTATGAATTCAAATCCGGCCTCAGACATTTAAGCTGTGTGAACCCTGGACAAATCACTTAACTTTGTCTCAGTTTTCTCATCTGTAAAATGAGCTGGAGAAGGAATGGCAATCCATTTCAGTATCTTTGCCAAGAAAACCCTGAATGGCATCAATGAAGAATTAGATACAATTGAAAAATGACTGAACAATAGGGAATTGTCAGAGATTGAAATTCCTGTGATTTTTTTATAGCCACCTGGGGCATTTTATACAACCCTTCACTTGCCTAGAGATAGGAATAATTTACCTGGTGCCTTTTTTCTCTAGGTCAGTGGTTGTTAGCCTTTGTGTAGGTGTGTGTGTGTGTGTGTGTGTGTGTGTGTGTGTGTGTGTGTGTGTGCGTGTTTATATGATGGTGCCCTTTGATTATCTTGTGAAGCTTCGAGACCTTTTCTGTAAATAATGTTTTAAATGAATAACATACAAAGGGTTACAAAGAAAACCATTATTAAAATAAAGATGTAATATTTTTCCCATACAAGTTTATAGACCCTCTGAAATCTACCTACAGATGGAATAGGGGGTTGAGAACCTCTGCTGTAGGCAAAACATACTCTTTTTTCTCTTCACTCCTTCTACCAAAATTAAAAAAAAAATTCAAACAAAGTAAGGTAAGAATTTATCTGATGTTCTGCTTTTACTAGGAAAAAACTTCTAGTAGAACCTTAAGAGAGTTTGAAGTCCCTTACTACTACAGTATCTTGCTGTTATACTGACTTAATGATCTACATAGGGAATTAGCTCATTTTTCATTTCTAATATTTGTCTGAGAGATCAACAGTATATTTATACCATTATTGTACTTTTCCCCCTCTTCTCCCTTCTCCTCCCCTCCTTTCTCCTCCCCTCCCTTCCCCTCTCCTCCCCTTCTCTTCTCTTCTCTTCTCTTCTCTTCTCTTCTCTTCTCTTCTCTTCTCTTCTCTTCTCTTCTCTATTCTTCTTTTCTCTTCTCTATTCTTCTCTTCCCTTCCTCTCTCTCTCTCTCTCTCTCTCTCTCTCTCTCTCTCTTTCTCTCTCTCCTCTTTCACTGATATTCATTATCAATGAAATGTCATGTAGTATAGTGAGTATAGAGCTACTTTTGAAGTTGTGAAGACCAGAGTTCAGGCCTTACTTCTGTTCTACACTGTCCATGTGACTGTGATTTAATATCTAGTCTCTCAGGTAACTCTCCAAGATTAAAAATTAATGATGAATTCATTATTTGCAGTTATTTTATACATGGGTGAAATCATAGGTCTGAAGAAAATGAAATAAAATAGTTTTAAATCCCAACCCTTTTATATAAGAGTAATTTTCTTCAAATCACAACAAAAAGTGATTTATTTCTGAAAATCTTTTAGAACACAAACTCACAAATGTGACTAAGTCTGATTTCATTCCATCTATATAAGATACTGAGACACTAGAAAGACTTAAGTAAAATGAAATTTTCCCTCATACTGATGAGATGTAACATAAAAATAGTGAAAAAGTGCCAAGCCTAGAGGCCTGTATTGGGCTACCCGAGTCTTTCTTACCTCACCTCCCGAGGTCTTCGGCTGGCCACGCCGGATGCACGTATGAGAGAAAGGACGTTCCAGAGTCAAACAGGGGTTGAGCTTTATTACAGGGTTTCGGTTACAAGTGCAGGGGAGTCTTCTTTCTTAGGAAGAAGAGGGGGAGATTTCCTAAGGAGGCTAAGCTTAAGGGATTGGAAGTAGAAGTACAAGCAGGGAGAGAGGGGGAGGGGAGAGAGGAAAGAAAAGAAGCGGAGCCCTACTTTTCTCTTTGGCTCCACACGTGCTAAGAGAGCTTTTAGGCTTCCTCAATCCTACTTAATCTTCAGCCACACAGTTTGCATCTCAATACCGTGCTGTTAGGTAACTAGGTGTGCTCCAATCCGGGACGACCTCGAGGGCAGGGAGACTCCACCCATCAGGTATCTCCGGGGGAGAGGCGGAAATACCCGAGCTAGCCGAGCTAGCTCGGTCTGACCTTCTCGAACCCCCGCTGTTCATGGAGGGCCTCGTAAGACTCTAAGATTTAGAAGTCCCACTTTTACCTGCCCGAGACTGTCCACACGGAATTGAGCTTCCAGTCCCAACAAAAAAGTATAGTATTTCAAATATAAGCTTTTTAATTTCAGTACCTCTCTTAATGACTTGCCTATTATTAACCTGTTCCACTCAATCTTCTCTAATTAGTTTAAAGGACTAGGGAAGGATAAATGAGGTAAGAGAAAGAAAGAGAGGAAGGCAGAGAGAGAGAAAGAAAAAGAAATGAAGGAATGAAGCAAAGAAAAGTAGGAGTAAGGGGGTGAAGGAAGGAAGACAGGTAGGCAGGAAGGAAGGGCAAGAGGGAACGAAGGAGTGTTGAGGTTTGGGGTGCTTGGGACCCCAAAATGTCAATACCCCAGGCTCCGCCTGAATGAATTTGACTCAAGACTTCTTTTAGCCAAAGAAAAACAATGTTTATTAAAGATCTGCCATATTGGGTTGACTCTTAAGAAGCCTCACCATTTCTGACACTTGTATTGACAAGTGGGCCCGACAGAATCTGAGCTAGATTGAATCTGAGCACCTTCATGGAGACAAGAAGGATCTTACATACAGAAATACTGTGAGAGGGATCAAGGGGTGGTCTAGTAGTCTGGGAGGAGGGGTTTAGGGAGTGTCTTGAGGAGGACTCTAAGGAAGATCTTGATGGGATTGGGGTGACTAGAGGTCAGAACCAAGAGAGTGTGGAATTCTAATGGGATCAAGGGTGGGAAGCAACTGGAGGCAATAGGGAGGTAATAGACAATGGAAGGCTGGGCTAGCTTAAGGGTATTTTGATAGGATCAAGGATGGGAAGCAGCTAGAGGCATTTAGACAAAGCCACAATGAAAGATTCATAACTTCAGGTGAAGTCATAAGTGGCACTTCAGGTGAAGATCAAGTGAGAAGGAGAATTCAAGGGGGTTCCCAGAGCCTATACCACATCAGGAGGAAGCAACAGAAAGCCAGTCTATAGACTAGTAAATTTGACTTGGATTTTTGGGAAAATTCTAAAATGGATCATTGAAAAAGTAATTATTAAATTATTTAGCAAAGAAATCAGCAATTGCAGAAATATTGAGCCATTAATTTTTAAAACAGGGTTAGAATACTGATGAATTAGAGGACTCCTACAGATATAATTTACCAAGAATTTAGCGATCATTTGTTAGAGTATACCATACCATTCTCCTGAAAAACTATGGAGAAATGCGGATTAGATGATAATACAATGAGATAAATTTAAAACTGATTAGATAGCAAGACTCAAAGAGTAGTTTTTAATGGTTCACTACAAACTTGGAGTGCCTAGTGGAGTGCCTTAGGGATCTGTGCTTGACTCAATGTTGTTTAACATTTTTTAATCTGCACTGTGGATAACAGCACAAATGGCATACTCATCACATTTGCATGTGACAGGAAACTAAGAGGGATGAATAACTAAAAGAACCAGAATTCAAGAAGGTTCTTGACAGGCTAAAACAATGGGTTTAGTCTGATAAGATTAAATATAATAGAGATAAACCTTTCAGCCAAAAAAACCACAAAACCCTCTTCAGAAAAACTCCTCAAAAGTATAGGATGGTGAGATAGTGGGTGGGACATTTTACATGGAAATTTGTTTTCTAGAAAGTTCTGTGGATTTTAGGGAACCACTAGCTCAATATGAGTCAAAAGAGTTTTATGACAGGATAAAAACCTAACGACTTCAGGGACACAGTTTCAAGAACAGGTCCTTACTACTCTGCCCTGGTCAAATGACTTCTGGACTACTGAGATATATTGGGGATATCATGTTGAAGAGGATGCCAATAATGTAGAATGTCCAGAGAAAGGAAAACAAGAAGGTAAAGGTCCTTAAGTGCATGTCCTATGTACATAGGTGAAAAGAATTAGAGAAGTTTTGCGTGGAGACATGCAGACTGAGGGAATGAGAGAAAAATGATAACATTTTACAAGGATTTTCATGTGGAAGAGAGATTGGATTTGCGGAAGAGAGGTTGGATTTGTTTTGTTTGCAATAAATAACCCCCATGCCAACAGAAACACACAAAGAATTGAGAGCAGTGGGTGCAAGTAAAAAAGAACCAAATTTTGGCATGAAGTGAAGGGAAAAAATAACCAAAAAAATCCTTCTTCCAATTTAGAATTGTTCCAAAACAGAATGTGTTGCTTCAGAGAGTTTCCCTCATTATATGAGGGAATATATATATGTATATATATATATACATATATATATTCCCTCTTCATACCATATGAATACTTGAGTACATAATAATATCTATTCTTAAATATCAAAGAAGATCTCTTTTAACTCTAAAATTCTATGATTCTGTTAATATATTAGTATTAGTATATTAGTCAACATTTTAGTATTAGAAAGTAAGTATATAAGGTTATTATTACCTATATGTCATGCATAGGACAATCATTTTGTTTATAATACAATGTTTTGTTAAGCATATGTAATAATAATATATAACATATGTCCAAGTTATTCTTATTTTTAGCAACTTGGGTTACAAATTTAGCATTAGAAGAGACTTTAAAGGTCATCTGGTTAAGAGGTGTCTAACTCCCTGCCTGCTGGCAACACTGCAACCCATAAAACTTCCAAGTGTGGCAGAAACCAGATTAAAATGTAGTTTGGAAATATTTAACAAAATAAATAAAAACTCAGTGTAACATAGATCATGTAAATTTGTAGTTTTCTACATCAATAGACCTCCCATTGGGATCTGTTTCTCTTTGAATCTGACCCTACTGATTCATTCAAATTTCTTCATTTTACAAAAGAAGATGCTGCGAACCTGGGAGGGTAAATAACTTTTCCAGCTGACACAGGTAGTAAATGGTGAAGCTAAGATTTAGATAATGTAGAGAATCCAGAGATTCTTTCAATTTTCTACATTCCTTCCATTGAATCACACATTTTTAGTTTAAAATAATAACGGTTATAGAAATTTCAGGTTCACAATCACTCAGTCAACAAATATTTATTAAGTGCATACTATGCGTTAGACAATATGTTATGTGCTACAGATTTTTAAAAAAAGGTAAAATATAATCTCTCCTCTTGAGATGATGAAAATTTAGTGGGGGAGACAACATGCAAATAACCATGAACAAGGAAGTTGTATTAAAGACAAATTAGAAATAATTAATACAGGTAAGACGCTAGAATTAAGAAGGAAAAGGCTTCCTGTAGAAGGCACTATTTCAGCTGGGACTTGAAGAAATTTAGGGGAGCCAGGAAACAGAAATTCCAGGAAGGAAGATATTCTATACATAGTAGATAGCCAGTGAAAATGCCTAGAACTAGGAGTTGTGTTCTGGTTCTACTTGCTTACTGCCAAAGACACATAGGTGATAGAATCAGGATTCATATTCATGTCCTATGACTAAGTTAAATGCTCTTTCTATTGCACCTGTGAAGATTCACTTTCCCTTCTACATAATCGTGGCAGAGGAAAATGGTGATATAGGTCATGGAGGAAAGAAGATTTTAAAAAATCATGAAGTTCATAGAACACTAAAATGGGACTCTTGGTGGAGGGTATGCAATTGGATGGAAGACATGAACTGGATGGCTATTGTATTTAGGAGAAATTCTTGAATGGAGATAGATGACAGTGGGTTGGCCCCAGAGTTGAACAGAAGGAGAGAATGGATTAGAATACATTTTAGTAATTTTGGAACACTTTAAAAATCCCCCACTATTTCCTGAAATAAAACAAAGAAAGGAAGCATCAAGATTTTCCTGGTGACAATATATAGTTGAAAATGATAGAATACCATACCCTCTGAAGAAATTTGATAGTGTGTCCTGGGTTCAGAGGGCAAATTTTAATTGACTGATGAGATGAAGAATCTCTTTTACCTTTCCTCCAACATTTAGTATTAAATGCTCTCTAAATGGATGATTATTGTGTATCATCACAGCATGACTCAAAATTAAAGCATAGTCCAACTCTTTTATATTAAAAGGAAGTTTATTGAAGGATATAATATAATAATATGGTAAACTGTGTTTTGAGATTATTGGCAAGGATATTTGAATCACTTCCAATGTAAACACCTCTGATAGCCCTCCCAGACCAATGATGAATCTTTCCATCTTCAGACCAATAAAGACCCCCCACAATGATGAAGAACAGTACAGAGGGTGTTTGTTTGAAACTGGCAGCTGAACTCCTTTTTGTTTACATAGAAAACTCAGTTGGTCTGATATGAAACAGTAAGGTCTCAGGACTGATCTAGGTTTGGAGAGCTGAACTGATTTATTTTCCTTTGGTTTTTAAGGGCAAGGACATGATGAAAATTGCTGAACTAATGAATGGTCTTTGGGGATGCTCTATTTTTATCAAGCATCCAGCAAACTTAGGAGATGGCTATTTCTCAGGGTGGATCATTTAGCTTAGAGAACAGTCAGAATTGTCGCATTGCCTAGCCTCAGAAAGAGTTGCTGTTATCTCACTGGATTTGAAGATGACTTATCACAACAGATCAGGCAACTTATCTTTCTAGGCTTTTCCCAGAACTTAGGAATGTTATAGGCAGAAAAAAATGAACTTATATCAAGTGATCATAAAAGTTGTCTGAAGATACAATACTGAAAAAAGAATCTCACACTAATAAACTTTATTATTATTTTTTAATGAACAGTGTTCTTACAATGTCTAATACGGTCTCAGATTTTGTTGAAATTCTCATAGGAGTGCAAGACCTATTATAGAACATTTATGTTATAATAGAGACAAGAACTGCCCAAGCCGAACTGTGCAGGTTGTGATTTAACCAGTTATAACAAAATTTATGGAAGGAGACCATGGATCTGTTGAAGAAGAATTTAAGGTTTACACAGTAACTACTCACCTAGATCCATGGTCCCTAAAGTGCTTACTATATTTAGATTTCTAAATAACAGTAAATAAATATGTGCTAGCTTTATCTTTAAATATCACAAAAATTTGTTGAATTTTCTGATGAGAAATTTTGTAGTCATTGAAATGTTTCCAAGAGTTGCATGGGGTCTAGGACAGCAAAGCAGCTTATTAATAGGGTGGTAGAATCTGGAAGACTCACAGACATTGGCTTCGCAGAACTAGTATTGAAATTCTTGTTCTGTCATGTGTGCAACCTTGGACAAGGCTATTAAGCTCCAAGTCTCGGTTTTCTCACCTGTAAAATGAGGGAGTTAACGAAGGAATCAATTGCTTCTGAATCATTGCATTTCTTTACATATATTTATTATTTAACGATTCTGCCCAAAGTAGACCAGGTATTCAAACTGGCCAGTATCAGAAAGCACCACCCATGCTCTGAGAAAGGTTTGAATTAGTTAGGAGACTATGCAGTTAAGCAGCTATCACTTATTCCTTAAATACTCTGAACAACAACTTATCTAATAATGTATAATATTAGAACCCTAAGCAAACAGTGTACTTATCTTCAGAAAAGTACTTATAGCTTAATTCAGGTTATAATATAAATTCACTGTTCTAAAACTTTTTTTAATTACCACATTTTTAGATGTTAGATGTTATTAGATATGTTTTCTGATATCTTAATTGTCTGTTTCTGAATAGAGACAGTGAAATAGAGGCAAATATTTCAAAATCACACTGTCTAAAATATACTGCTGCTGGGGGGGGAATTAGTTGACTATTTTTTTTTAATACAAATAACTAGAATCACTGTCGATCTATATAGACCACATATATGCTGGAAAATTTATTTATTCTGCAATTTGGCATTGAAAGCATTGAATTCTCTATTAATGTCATATTACTGTTATCAATTTCTTGAGTATAAAGGCATATGTGTATAGATTAGGAGGGCACCTAGGTGGTAAAGTGGATAGAGTGCCTGGTATGGAGTAGGAAATCTCATGTTCATGAGTTCAGATCTAGCTTTAGACACTTACTACCTCTGTGACCCTGGTCAAGTCACTTAACCCTGTTTGCCACAGTTTCATCATCTGTAAAATGAGCTGGAAATGGAAAGCCACTCTAGCATCCTTTTCAAGAAAATCCCAGATAGGGTCATAAAGAATCAAACATGACTGAAATGATTGCACAACAAAAATATGTTATGATCCAATTCATGTCACGTGAAATTGTTTAAGTAGCTAACTTGCTCCCAAATATACATTTTTCATGTTTCCACCCTTCAACTATAGGTAAGTAAGTTCCTTGGCAATAATAGAAGACATTCCAGTGTGAAGGAGCCAGAATTTTTGAAGATTATGAAAGGAACATCCCATTTCCTGAAAGTCCTATTAAACTCAAAAGGCTTCGAGTGTGTGTGTGGCAATGGACTACATGTCTTTTTTTCAAGGATAGCCTACTTAATATGAAAAAAACTTATTAGTAGGGACCATCATGTGATAAAAGTTTTAGATACACTCTAGACCATAGAGATAGTGAATTATGATATGGAAAAACTACAATCTGTGTGTCAAGGTAAGAAATATATACACACACACACATATATACATACTTATGTATGTATATATCTCTCTCTATATATATCTATATCATGCATCTTCAACCACTCATTCTGGATTAAAAGATATAGAGGTGATAGGGACACAAAAGATCCTTTAACTAATGAATAAACCCAGGCCCAAAGAGGTTAAATCAGCAATTGCTGAAGAAAATACCCATCTGGATGAAATAACAAATCTCTGAATTATTGAAAAAAGAAACTCAGAATTCAGAAAGCACCTATATGGATTATGTGAATTCTTGGTCCCTTTTTATTAATATGTGTAATGACTGGGATTTGCATTTGAAGATAACAATGCTGAAAATGTTACCTGTCTAAATTGGGCAGACATAGCTAAAACCACTACCTAATTATCTTTTCAAAAACAACTTTTGTTGACACTTCAAAAAAAATCTAATATATTTTGTTCATTATACTGTCCTCTGAACCCTCCTTTATAGCAAGGAAAGAGACAGTCAAAACTGACAATGTAATTGCATTAACATGTACAGAATTCTATTCTAGTAGGCCCTCACCTCTCTACTGAGTAAAGAGTTTATTTCGTCGTTGTTGACCAGGCTGGTCATTGCAGTTAATCTTGGTTCAGTTCCATTTTAGGTTGGTTTCTTTTTACATTCATTTAGTCCTTATGCATATTATTTTTCTTGATTCTATTTATTTTATTCTGCATTAGTTCCTATGTGTTCCTATAGTTGTCTATTTATTAATCACCATTTTACAGCACAATATCACTCCCTTGCATCTGTATACTAGAATGTGTTTAGTTATTTTTCTAATTAATGAACACTATGTTATTTTTGATCTTTTTTTCCTCTAACACACGCAAAGACAGTTAACAACATCCTGTTTTAGACTGTGAACTCCTTAAGAATAGGGATGACTTTTTGCCTTTCTTTGTATCCTCAGAGTTTAGTATGGAGCCTGGTACATAATGGGAACTTAATAAATGCAAGTCATTTACTGACTTCTAAAATATTTTTGCATATACATTGACAAGCAGTGTCACAAAGTCACTAGAGATCTAGCCTTCCAGCCAAGAAAATCAAATTTCACTTTTAAAATAGACTTGCAATTTTCTGGGAAAATCACTTAACCTCTCAATACTCTAGACCAATGGTGTTAAACTTAATAGAAATTAATCTTCATAAGCTGCCTACTGCCATAGAAAATTAAAAAAAATAACATTCTCTTTGTTTTGTTATATTTTATTTATTTTGTTACCATTTCCCAATTTCATTTTAATCTGGTTCTGGACACAATCAGGAATACTGTGGGTCACATTCCCAGTAGGGAGCTTAAAACCTCTGTTCTAGGAAACCCTTTAGATTGTAAATTAAAAAGAAGTTACTGACTCATATTTGTACAGGAACCTTCCTCACCTGTGTGTTCCCTATGTGAATGAAATCACTGGTCCAATGCCAACACATAAGAGATCTTCATTTTCTTAGTGGTTATACTGGATACACTAAACCTCTCATTTCATAGAGTTCTGCTTTTTTGCTCTTCTGGCTATGCAGGTTTTGCACTAGATTAACACATTCTTAGTATCTTAGAATTGGATGGGACCTCAGAGATCATTTAGGTCAATGCTCTCATTTTACAGATGAGGAGACTGAGAGGGAAAGGTCATGGCAAGAGTTAATATTACTGTTTGCTACATAGACCATCTATCTGTTGTTGTGTCCCAGCACACCATAGTTATCCAGTAATGTGTGAAGTACTCCTTTAATGAAAATGAGCTTTCAATTTGCCTCCTTCTCAGAAAAAGCAATTACGGAGAAGAGAATCAGCACTGCCTTACTCCCAGCCATACATAATACATACTCAGTAATCAGTCCCTTGCATTCTCCTGAAAATCTAGCCACTTACATAATTTAACAGCATTTTAGTATCTATGAGAGGGGTGATAGGGAAGAAGTGAAGAGAGGTGAGGAAGAAAAGAAAAAGAGGAGAGAAGAGAAGAAATTAAAATAGGGAAAAATAAAGAAGGGGAAGAGGGCCACAGGAATATGCACAGCACTTAGCACAGTGCATAGTGCAAATGAATAACAACAACAAAAAAAGAAAGAATGAAGAGGAAGACATGATGCTGAAGAAAATAAATTTAATCCAAAGTCAATCAACATATTTTCTTACTGAATATGTTTTCAGTGAAGATATAGAGTGAAAATGGTTACTGTTATATCAGAGAGTGGGCAACATTGCTTTCTTGAATTCTCTAACATTTTTGGCATTGATTGACTTAGGAAGGTAACTCTCTTTCCTTGGGTCAAAAGTAATCCTGCATTTCTACCATTTCAAAATGAACCTGCTTTTTTCACACCAAAGAATGCTTATTAGACCCTTTAGAAGGTATCTAAATAAAAAATTATTTCCATTCTTCAATATATTTTTTGATTCAGATTAATTATCTTTTGTTAGACTAATACCACCTTGTTTTTCAACTACCATAATGCCAGGTTCTAGTCACTTTTTCTCTTTGCTAACTTGTGTAAATCATTTCTGACAGATGATGGAGAAAGGTCAATATTGCTGTGAATTAAGCACTATGGTAGCTTCCAGCTCTAAAAATCTATGTAATCAGTTTAGAATCACTTTTATCATAGAAAGCTAACTTTTCACTGCAATCTCTAGTTCAAGTAAGGCCATGCTTTGATTTGCTTCCCAAAGAGATCATCATGTTCAATACTGTATTTGATGCCAATAATAAGAGATAACATTTACATAAAGCTTCAAATTTTAGACTTTGAAAAGCCCTTCAAATACCTTATAACGTTTGGACCACAAAACAATCCTGTGAGGTAAGTATATTTCTGTATTACATATGTTTTCCTCATTTTAGAGATGAGAAAACAGTCTGAGAGAGAGGGGAGCATAGTAATGGTGCAATGGACTTGGAGTCAGAGTACGTGGGAGTGAATGTTTAGGAAATTTTACCTCCTGTGAATGTAGACAAATCATTTACACTCTGTACATCTCAATTTCCTCATTTGTAAACAGAAACTTTAAGGTTACCTCTGAGGTTGCTAAATCTGTCTCTAAATCTAGGACCCTATAACCCTGAATATGATCTCACAGCCTATTAAGTATCAGAAGCATGTTCAAATTCAGGATTTCTTCATTTTAGGAAGAGTTATAGTAACAACAAATTAATTAACATCTTTATTTTCAGTTGCACTATACAAATTGAACAATCACTATTTATGAAAAGACAAATCAATTTCAAAAAATAGTAGATTCTGTTCTACTATGCCCAAACTCATTTAAGTTTCATATAAGATCCTCCGTGCTCTGCCTATTTCAAGAGGTACCATGTTCAAGGGAAAATGGGAAAAGATTCCACAAGAAGCAAGACAAAATGTTATTGATATCTTAGTCACCATCTTAATTAAGAACCAGTTGCTAAAACTGACATTTTCTCTCTGTACCCCACCTCCAAGATTACAAAGTAACATGTTTAAAAATTAAAGACAACTATAATTCTAGAATGTTCTACTTTTTGTTCTTTTTTCAATTTATTCATTTGTTTTTAGTTTTCAACATTCATTTCCAGAAGATTTTGAGTTTCAGATTTTCGCCCCATTTCTCCCTCCCCCACCCCAAAACATTGCGCATTCTAATTACTCCTTCCCCCAATCTGCCTTCCTTTCTATTGGACCCCTCCCTTCTCTTATCCCCATCTTCTCCCTTTTCCTGTAGGGCAAGATAGATTTCTATACCCCATTACCTGTATTTCTTATTTCCCAGTTAAATGCAACAATTCTCACCATTTGTTCCTAACATTTTGAGTTCCAACTACTTGCCCTTACTCCCTCCCCATTCATCCCAACTGAGAAGGCAAGCAATTCAACATAGGTTATATATGTGTAGTTTTGCTAAAGACTTTCATAAGAGTCATGTTGTGAAAGACTAACTATATTTCTCTCTATTCTATCCTGCCCTCCCCATTTATTCTTGATTTGATATTTGATCTTATTCCTCCCCAAAAGTTTACTTCTAATTACCTCCTCATTTGCCCTACCTTCTATCATCCTCCCCCACACTCCACTTATCCCCTTCTCTCCTATCTTCCTGTAGTGTAAGATAAAGTTTCATACCAAACTGAGTGCGTCTGTTATTCCCTCCTTAAATCAAATGTGATGAGAGTAAGCTTCACGTTTTCCCTCTCAGCTCCCCTTTTCCCCCTCCATTGAAAAAGCTTTCTCTTGTCTTTTTTATGAGAGATAATTTGCCCCATTACATTTCTCCCTTTCTCTTCCCCCCAATATATTCCTCTCTCACTCCTTAATTTTATTTTTTTTAGATATCATCCTTTCCTATTCAACTCACTCTGTGCCCTCTGTCTGTATGTGTGTGTGTGTGTGTGTGTGTGTGTGTGTGTGTAATCCCTCCAAATACCCAAATACTGAGAAAAACCTCAAGAGTCACAAATATTATCTTTCCATATAGGAATGCAAACAGTTCAACTTTAATAAGTCCCTTATAATTTCTCTTTTCTATTTACCTTTTCATGCTTCTCTTGATTCTTGTGTTTGAAAGTCAAATTTTCTATTCAGCTCTGGTCTTTTCATCAAGAATACTTGAAAGTCCTCTATTTCACTGAATGACCATTTTTTCCCTTGAAGTATTATACTCAGTTTTGCTGAGTAGGTGATTCTTGGTTTTAATCCTAGTTCCTTTGACTTCTGGAGTATAATATTCCAAGCCCCTTGATCCCTTAATGTACAAGCTGCCAGATTCTGTGTTATTCTGATTGCTTTTCCACAATACTTGAATTGTTCCTTTCTGGTCACTTGCAATATGTTCTCCTTGACCTGAGAATTCTGGACTTTGGCTACAACATTCCTAGGAGTTTTTCTTTTTGGATCTCTTTCAGGAGGTGATCAACAAATTCTTTTGATATTGATTTTACCCTCTGGTTCCAGAATATCAGGGCAGTTTTCCTTGATAATTTCATGAAAGATGATGTCTAGGATCTTTTTTTGATGATGGCTTTCAAGTAGTCCCATAATTTTTAAATTGCCTCTCCTGGACCTATTTTCCAGGTCAGTTGTTTTTCCCATGAGATATTCACATTGTCCTCTATTTTTTCATTCTTTTGGTTTTGTTTTGTAATTTCTTGATTTCTCATAAAGTCATTAGCTTCCATCTGTTCCATTATAATTTTTAAAGAACTATTTTCTTCAGTGAGCTTTTGAACCTCCTTTTCCACTTGGCTAATTCTGCTTTTTAAAGCATTCTTCTCCTCGTTGACTTTTTGGGCCTCTTTTACCTTTTGAGTTAGTCTATTTTTTAAGGTGTTAATTTCTTCAGTAATTTTTTGGGTCTCCTTTAGCAAGCTGTTGACTTGCTTTTCATGATTTTCTTTCATCTCTCTCATTTCTCTTTCCAATTTTTCCTCCACTTCTCTTACTTTATTTTCAAAATCTTTTTTGAGCTCTTCCATGGCCTGAGAGCACTGCATATTTAATTTGGAGGTTTTAGATGCAGAAGCCCTGGCTTTGATGTCTTCCTCTGATGGTATGCATTGTTCTTCCTCATCTGAAAGGATGGAAGGAAACACCTACTCACCAAGAAAGTATCCTTCTATTGCCTTATTCTTTTCCCCCCTTTAGGATATTTATCCCTGTTGGTTACTTGACTTTTGAATTCTTTGTCAAGAGGAGTGTATACTCTGGGGACCTGTAAGTTCTCAGTTCCTCCCATGTGGCACCATCAAGTGAGTGGAATTTATTCCTCCCCTGGCCTGTACTCTGGTCTGTAAGCAACTACAAGCACTCTTTTTGCCCGGGATCTGTGAGTGGAATTCCCTCTCCAGAGCCTCCACCACCTCCACCAGCCAACCAGCACTCCTCCTCACCCTCGGACTGCCACTCAGGGATGAGATCCAGATCAACAATTCGATTTTCCCAGGGTTTTTAGTCCAGAGTTCCAACCATGGAAACTGGCACAGCAGTGGCTTCCACTGCCTACATCCAGGGCTAGATCTCTGAATTCCCTTCTTACTCAGGTGAAAGAGCTTTCTCACTGACCTTTGAAGCTGCTTTTGACATTTGTCAGTTGAGGAACCTGGGAACCACAACTGCTGCCAGTGTTGTCTTGCAGCCCCTCCAGGCCTGCCCTTGTCATGGCATGGGGAAGGCAGGGCTGCTCTCCATGGGCTGTGCTCCATTCCATGACAGGTGTAACAGACCTTTCCTATTGGCCTTCTAGCCTGCCTCGGGCTGGAAATCTCTTTCATTCTGCTGTTTTTTGGCATCTGTTGTCTAGAATTTGTTTAGAGTCATTTTTTTACAGGTATTTTATGGGCTGTGGAAGGAGAGCTTCTAGAGGTGTGTCGTTCTACTCCCCTACCTTGGCTCTGCCCCCTGTACTTTTCTTTCTATATAATTAACAAACAATACAATGTAATCTAAGCTTTTACTGACCATTGGGTGTGGCAGATTTAATTTTCATCTAATGTTTATAAAGTTCCACTAGAAAGGAAATTGCCCTGGAAACTTATTAGTTAAAAGCCCTCAAACTAACATTGCCCCTCTATATTTCTAGAAAAGACAGAATGAGTGGAATGAGAAAAAAGCAGCTGCATGAATCATATCAATCTATATCTCTCCAATACCTCCCATTCTTTTGCCTTTTCCAAGGGACCTGGAAAGGAAAACTTCATCTTAGACATGGTCTTTGGGATAGTTATTATGAAACAATTTCCAAGTTTTTGTTCCACATCTGGTGCTGTTGGTAGAAGAACATTTTTAGACAAAAGTTAAGGAACATAGAGGAAGACAGCAAATGTTCAAGTAAAAAAAGACATTATATATGGTGTAAAATCCTAAAGGAAGCAGAGAATAGAATCACATTTCATCCATTGAAGCAAGAGGGAGTGAAGAAAAAAAAATTAGTGAAGTCATAATTGAAAATTAATTTAGCAAACATTTCCTAAGCATCTATGGTGCTGTGAACAAAAAGCTATGCTAAGCATAAAAAAATATTTAACTTAATTAAGAATCAATCCTTCATGGAACATGTAGAGGAGTAGGAAATAATGAGAAACTCAAGTAGTCATAATACTATTTAATACATGGTTTGTGTATAAGAAAAGTTCAAGTAGAGTAGTCTATGATGTCTATGGGAAAAATGAGTAAGAAAGTCCTGACGATGTGAGATTTTACTTTTTATTTCAAAGAATATGTAGGACATCTGTTGGTAGCACCAGAGAAGGAGAACATGTCAGAGATAGGAACAGCATGAGTAAAGGAGTGGGAACTAAGGAGTTTGTCTGAGTGTAGAGTATCAGGACACGTTAACCAAGTCCAATGTTTTACCATTACAGAGGTATCACTAGAACTCAGATCATAGGTATAGAGTGAGAAGAGCCTTTAAAGACCTAGTCCAAACCTGTCACTTTGTAGATGAAAAAATCAAAGCCAAATTGTTAAATGTCTTTCTTAAAGACACAGAGTTAACAAATTGGAGTCAGAAACTGAACCAAGGTACTCAGATTACATATCCAGTATTTTTATTTTTCCTTCTCTGTATTGTTACCTCTTCTTTCAGCATATCAGGATAACGATTTTTCATTATGTTGCACAAGAGATTCTTGTTTAACTGTAGGTTAGACTAGAAGGTTTCTGAGAACCATTTGAATTCTAAAGTGAACTGATTCTGTGACAGTTAACATACAAATTTTAATAGATTAGAAAAAATGAAGAATAAGAGGTAATTCAAGTTTTCAAACGTGGGAGACTGAGTGAGTGGTGATGCCACTGAAGGAAATAGAGAAGTCAGAAATAAGAGGTTTTCTTGAACATATTATAAATTTAGTTCTCAATGTGCTGGGTTCTTGAGGTGTGTAGGAAAGAAGATAGAGGAGTATGTGAGTAGAATATCTTGACCCTGCAAAAAAAGTAGGAGGCAAGGTCTTCTGCTGAGAAATAGAGACATGGGGGCAGAATGATCAAAGGGGGTTTTGAATAATGGCTATGGGGACTGTAACAGAACATGGACAAAGATAAATGTATTGGTTGTTGTTTTGGTTACATAGCATTAATTTATAGTAGATCCAGTCAATACAGTTTTCTAGCTTCCTCTAAGTGATTTGAAAACAGAAGTTTCCATATCTCAGTTCCTCACACTAGCTTCTTGGCTGACAACCTAAATATGATGAATATTACTTCCCTGTGATGTCTCAACAAGGAGAGAGAAAAATAGCATCCAGTAATGAGCCTCTATTCATGGATCATGACCCTCTGAATGATCTCATTAAAAGTAACTTCATGAATATTAGAAAGTCAGAGACAAGAATTTTTCAGTCAATGTTTAGCAGTTATGACACTGCATAAGAAAGGTGATAGTTATTTTTAAACATTTATTGCTATTTTGAACTTTACAAGTAAATTTTCCTCAATTTGAAAGACAGCAAAGCCATTTATTCACTTCACATTCCCATTTCTTAAAGGATAGTTCTTACACAAACTGAGATGCCAAAAGAATTCTGCAATGTAGATAGAAATGCCACCTTACTGAGGTCCAGGCTTATTGCCTGCAAACCTCAAATATTGAGATATTTTTCTGTCTTCTTGTGCCTAGAAATATTTCTCATCTAGATTTTCAGAAATGTTCCCATTTATAAGACAGTAAGTCTTGTATGCAGTTTTTTTATAATTTAAAAATTCTATATAGAAAATGAGACACTGTGGTCATTTGGAGATATTCCCTATTTTCAGCATCTAAGAAATAAAGACAGCACTCTAACTCAGAGCACAAATTCCGTATATCATGACATTTTGAGTCCATAAATCAGTAAAGGTGAATTATTTGCTTCTGAATGCATTTCGAGGCCAATCAAGTCTAATTCAGAATAAACAGGAGAAGTTAATTCTACCTAGCCTTGCTGAAGTTGGAGTATTTTGATTTCTCCATGGGGCAGCCCCTACAGTGGAGGACCCAAAAACTGCAATTTCATTGGTGAACAGTGATGCAACACTCATTGCAGCAGTGATTACTATTTTCTCTCAGTAAGACATGGTGCAGTAGGAGAAAACAAGTGGTGAAAGAGGAAGGAGTAGACCCTGGAGGAATGAAAAATGGATTCTTAAAATCAACATGTACTTTCATTGAAGAACACTACCATGAAGGAAAAGGTGTATACCTGAGATGGGAGATGGAAATGTTATTACAAATTTAATTCAAGAGGGAAGGGTGGGCATATTGCTGAATTTAGGAGATTGCATTTTTTGGGACAGCATATAGACTCCATGAGTAATATCATGCTTTGAAAGAAGGGGAATTTGAGATTGTGTAGGTCAGAGACCACTGACTCAAATAAAAATCAGAGACTTCTCAAGGTAGAAACAAAGCAGCAGGATTTTATTACAATCTCTCAAGAAAAGGCATCTCCTCTCTGACAAGTAGTCAAGAGAGTGAGGCAATAACAGAAGGCAAATATAGAGATTATATAGCCCTAATGCAGTTCCCCCCACCCCCCACTGGCCTTTTACTCCCATTCTCTGGGAGGCAGGCTCACAATCTAAACATGATAGTCTACCCTGTGAATAACCAACAGGTATTATGTTCATGTGGATGTTGATGTGGCAACCCAAGTGGGGAAAGGGGGGGCTGTGTTATGACAACTCAAGGAAGCAAGGGAGGGGTTGTGATGGCAACCCAGGGAGTTGTGTTATGTTGATGTGGCATACGATTTCTGGGAAACTGAAACTTAAGCCTCACCATCTACTAAAAGCCTTTTGTTAAGCACTGAGAAGTCTTCATTAATTTCATTCTATTCAAGATCGTAGGGGTAGTTGACACACATAATTTTGGGGGGGACACAGACATGGACCCAAAAATTAAGTAGTGTGACTAAACAGAAGGTAAATGATCATGTAGAGGGAAAAGGGAAGAACAAAATTACATGATTTAGGACATGGAGTGATTTCTACCTTGGTACATTGTTTCCATTCACATTAATTCCACTATGAGTTAATATTTATGGGAGAAGCACAACAGAAAAGGAAGAACAGTGGGGCAAGATCAATAAGGAGGATGATATAGACACCAATTAATTTAATCTACATACTTCAGAATTTTAGGAGCACAAAGAAATTTTAAAAAATAAATAAAAATACAGGTCTTTATTCACATAATAAAATTGTGGAAGTGACAGGAAGAGAATTAGAAATCAGAAGAAAGAAAATAATTTCCCCATGGAAAAGAGATATGGAGAAATAAAAAATAAATGTTGGAGGTGGGGAGAAACAAGAATAAGGACTTCAAACTACCTTTACTGAGAAGGAAAGAAAGATAGGAAAGAGTGGCTAACTAAATAAATTTAAGAAAAATATAAAGAATGTAATAAAACACCAATACTAAGGGAAGAAGAGTAATAAGTGGTGAGGGGAGGTAGAGTAAAAAGAGCTTGTAAGAAAAACAAATTTTCGTCAAAATAAGTAAGATTAATCATAGGAACAATTTATTGACAAAAGAAGGAAATGTAAAAATATTTTTTAAATCCATCATGGATAAATGAATGCAGAAAAGTATGAGCCTAACTTTTATAATTTCAAATACCAATGGAATGTAACAGTATGCAACAGTCTGAAAAATGAAAGTGGCAGAAATAGATTGGAAAACAGAATCCCATAATCTCTAGCTTATAAGAAATATATCTAAAAAAAGGACTTATGCAGATTGAGAATAAAAGGCTAGAAAATTTTTTTCTCTATATCAGGCAAACAACAAATAAATAGTAATTCAGTCATGCTATCAGATGAAACAAAATAAGTATAAGCACATATATAACATACATATATTTATTATGTACTCATATATAGTATATATCGTACATATATATCTGTATATGGAAATTGTATTATTTTGAAGGAAATAGCATTAGCAATGATAAACATATATGCAGCAAATTGCATATGATTTATATTCTTAAAGGAAAAATCAACAGAGTTACAAAAAGTCTTGGATAGTAACACAATAAAATAGTAGGTTTTTATGTTCTCTCTGAACTGGACAAATCAAATAGAAAAACAAAAAGTAAAATAAAGAACATTGGACCAGATTTTGAAAGTCCAAACGAGACCATTACCAGGTCAAGTAGCAACTTAGTTTATTACAAGAGAAGATAAAGCAGGCATACTGGGACTTCTCTACACAGAGTACAAATTATCCCAGCTCTGCAGGCAAAGTTCAAGTTATTTATGGATTTCAGCAAAATTGGGAAGTATAGGGGGAGGAAAAGGGGCATTTGATTTCAGAAACTCCTAGAACATGAAAGTAGGATATTATTGTTTATTGTATTTGGTGGGAAAAAGTGGGACTGGTTGGATAGGTTTTAGGATGGGTTTTAGCCAGTTCTTGTCAGCTCTGCAGTAGGGTAGCTCAGTAACAGCAAAATCCAAAGTAGGGCAGACACAAAGGATAGCTAATATGTCAAGGCTGATCAAGGGTCAGATTGATCACTGTTAGAGCCATTCTGTCTTATGGCCCTCCATCTTCCTCCTCCAATCCTATGGAATAGGCTAACTCAAAGAAGACAGAGAAATCATTTTTGGGTGTATATTCACAGAGTTAAACAAATTGTTTCTTAGCACCACATCACTTTCATCATGTTAGAGTACAGAAATTTTCAAATAAATGAAAAGATAGAAATATTAAATACATCCTTAATAAACACAACATATATTTTAGTAAACTTAGGAAGTATAAGTAAAAGACAAAGACTTTAATGAATGGATGAAAAGTTTTAATTATCCATGATTATTAATCCTAAATTCATATATCATTGTAATATGTTTATGTACTTCTTAGGATCAAAGATTTAGAGAAGAGAAAAGGCCTCAGTGATGATCAAGTTCAACCACTTGTTTTGTCAAGTGAGGTAAAGGAGATCCAGAAAAATGCAGTGATTTGTCCAAAGGCACCCAAGTAGTTATGTAGCAAAGTCATGACTTGAACCCATGTCCTTTGTCTCTGAATCCAGTTCTAATTCTTCTATACTACACTACCTCCCACAAAACTATAGTCATACTATGAAGATATCATTCAAGATAGCAAATGTATAAATAGATTAAAATATTACTATTGTTGGGGAGCTTTGACTTCTCTCCTTATAGCTGGCAGTTGGTTAGTAGTTAGTATTAGTGGCAACAAAGATGAGGGGACTGTTCTCTACAGTGGAGAAAATAATGAAATCCAAAATAATGAGTACAAAGAACAACTCATAGAAGCCTAGAAATAAGCATTATGTGAAAGACAATGATAATGATAATATAACATACCAAAATTTCTAGATATAACTAAATTTATCACCAGAGAAATATCTACCTATGTACATACATATGTGTGTGTGTGTATATATATGTATATATATATACAGATACACAGATACATATATAAATGCATATATCACATTTTACTGCATATTTATCACAGATTTTATAATGTGTTTTTGCAAAAAAGAAAAAAGTGGTGTACAACCCTTATGTGAAGCTTTTAAGTGTGCCAGTATTAGTTAAAATTGTTTCTTACTAATGTGTCTTTGGTGCAAGATTTGCATACATGGAAAACTAATAAATATATGTTAAAATTGGGAAGATGCAAGTCTTACTAATAGGGATGGAATCTGAATCACCAAAAGGAAAAGACCATGTCTTTGGGAAATAGACTCCAAAAAGGAAAAGCCCCTAGATTTTCCCATGTGGCCCAGGTCCCTGGGACAATTGGCCCTTCCCAGTTAATTAACTATCCTTTCATTGTCTGCACCTGGGACCTTAGCCTGAAAGGGCCAGGATCTCACATTGCATCCTGGGTCATCTCTAGATGTCCTGATGAATATCAGGTCACTGGACCCAGATGACTCAGGAGAAGAAAGTGAGGTTGATGACCTTGCACAGCCCTTCCTCACTCAAATTAAAGTCAACTGCAGGTCGTGTCATCATCTTGTCCTCTTTGAGAACAAAGGACAAACACAACAACAACAATAAGCACCTGGCCCCACCCTAGACCCCCACTCCTTAATTCCATCTAGGACCTTTCTGTGTTCCCACAGTCTTCTGTATAAAAGATCCATCTTGTGTCCATTAAAGTACTTATATTCCTTAAGAGTCTAGTCAATACGGTGGATTTTTAGAATCACTCCCACCCTGACCTGTGTTTTAATAAACGTTGTCATTGACTGAAAGAAGGTTTGGGTCAAATTCATTCAAGGCAATGCTTGTGTGTCACTATTTTGGGGTCCCAGTATTGAGGTCAAGGAATTATAATGATGTTTGGGGTGCTCAGGACCCCAAAATACCAACATGTCAAATGAATTCAATTCAAGCCTTCTTCCAGCCAAAGTTTATTAAATGTTTGCCATACTGGGTTGACTCTTATTTAGCCTCACCATTTGTGAGGCTTGTATTGACAAGTGGGCCAGAGAGAATCTCAGCTAGACAGAGCCTGAGCTGGATTGAATCTGGATGCCTTCATGGAGGCAAGATGAAGTTTATATACAGAAAGATGGTGGGAAAGATCTAGAGGTGGTCTAGTAGTCTGGTAAGAGGGTCTAAGGAGGATCTTGATGGGACTGGGGTAACTAGTGATTTAATTCAGGGTGGGAAACAGCTGAAGACAATTGGGAGGCATCAGACAATGCAGGGCTTGGGTGGGAAGCAGGTGGGGACATCCAGAGCTAACAAGACAATGGAGGGCCAAGCTAGGTTAAGGGTAGCTTATTTGAGTATGAAAGGCTAGAATAAGTGAGAAGATTCAAGGAGAGTTCAAGGAGGTTCCCAGAGTCTGTACCCCATCACCAGCACCCCTAAATCTCAATAACACCATAACACATGACTTACTCCTAGAAGCTTCACCTGCCCCTCTACTTCCCTTGTGCCTAGTGCTCTTCATTGGATTGAGTCACAATACTATTAGAACTGCAACACTCTGAACGAACCATGAAAGTTTGCTTTCAGAAACATAAAATGCATTGAGAATTCTAGGCTCATAGATCAAAATGCCTGAGAAGTAAAGATATATCCATATGCTACTGGTGAATACATAGCTGTTCTCTTTACCTTTTAAGTGGAGTGATGACCAAAATTACACCATGAGACAGTTATTTGAGGAAAGGTGATAAATCCATTTTTGGACTGAAAAAAATCCAACAGGGTGTGATGATTATACGGTGATGGGGATTATGCAGTGAAACATGGTATATCTGTGTAAGTATACAGATACATACATATGTGTGTGTGTATATACACACATATGAAAGTAGTTTTAATGATTTCAATATGTAATTAAAGAAATAAAAGTCAACAAAAACTAAAAATAGTCACAAAACAAGAAATCATGGAGAGTAGAGAAGAAACAATAATTAGAAACTACTGATTCTATAAAACTAAAAATAAGACCAGTAATTCCTTGAAAAGAATAAAAATTAACATATTAAGACAGTCTGCTTACAAAGGAGAGAGGAAGGCTTCATTTACAGCAAACTTTTTATAGCAGCATTTTTTGCATTTACAATGAATTAGAAACAAAACATGCTCAGTGAATGGCTTAACAAATTTTAATAGATGATTGTAATGGAATATAACTATCCTATAAAAATAGACAATGAATATCATTCATACAAAGAGTTATGGAAAAATATCAACTGATACCAAATAAAAGTAAGAAGAGTCAGGAAAACTATGTACATGATGACTTTAGTAATGTAAATGGGAATAATAACTAGAGTGAAGAAAATAAAAATTAGTTTTGTGAATTTATAGTAACCAAGCATGGTCTCAAATAAAGATATGATAACACATCTCTCCCTATTTTTTTTTTTTTGATAAACTAGGAAACCATGGGTATGGAAAACTACACAAAAGAACAGATATTTTCAATATGTTACTTACTTTTCACTGAAGTCCCTTCTATATTATGTCTTATCCTTCCTAATGCCTCTTCTCACCTTTTTTAATCTTTTTTTCCCATTATGATGTAAGCACCTTGAAGGCAGGTACTATTTTTCATTCTGTTTTCATTTGTATTCCTAACAATTAGCACTATGCCTGTAACAATGGAAGTGCTTAATAGATACTTATTGAACTGACTTGATGATACTTTTGCTAAATCATTTTTTAATTCCTCTTTTTTTTAATTTTAAAGGATGAGGCTCTAAGGTTTAGGAAGACAAATATAATGGGAGGATCAGATGGTATAAAAAAGAAAGGTATCAAAATGTATTTTTAAAAAGTTCAGCTCTCTGAGTTTAAGTCAAATGAATTTCCCAATAAATCATAGATAATTAAGTGCAATAACAAGACTAACATAACCACTAAATATCAATTGTGAACATATAAAATCATACTAACATAATTTGCCATTCAATTGCCACTCTATAATACTTTAAATTGCTTCTGAGCAATTAACAATTTTATCATCGGTAATAGAAGTACTAATAGCAGCAGTAGTAGCTGTATTAAATGATCCTAAACTCCCTATGCTTTCCTCTCTTTTTTAATTCAGCAGATGGCACCATATGGGGAATTTAATTTAGTACCATAACTTTAATTGCATACATCTATAATACCTATATTATCAAAAAAATAATGTTGAGAGAAGTGACCATTTTGATAATACACCAATTTGTGTGGTGAAAGCACTAAAAATTTCATCAAGGGAAAGCTAAGGAGTACTTTTCCCCCTACTTCTACCAAATTATGAACGAAACTTGTCATTTTTTGGTCAGTCAATCTAAGCACTCCTTCCTTGATTACTTATCCTAATTAGTTCAGATTTTGAGGCATAAGGTTCAAACAGAGCCAGAAGCAATTAAGACCAATACCATATCATTAGGCAATAATTACCCTGCTGGGAGTGAATTGGTGCTTAGAAAAGCTTCATGATCCACCAGATTTCTGTTCCAAACTTTCCAACTGCTTAATAGGCTTAATCCTTAAATTGTCTGTCATCATTCCTAACCCAGGTGCTTCTCATTCAGGAAAATTAAATTATTGTACAATAAATATTTATTAAGTACTATCTGTATACAAGGCAACAGTAGTTGGCTTCAGGATTATATAACAACAAAACTAAAAAGTTTCCTGCCCTCAAAGACTTTCCATTCTACAGCAAGGGAGAGAAAATGACAAATACTGAAAAAGGGAACAAGTATATATTAAGAATCAATTAGGTTACTGGTACTGTACTAAGAACTTCACAAATATTATATCACTTGATACTGACAATAACTCTGGGAGGTAAAGACTATATTAAAAAAAGCATTTTATTTAATTTTTGAGTTCCAAGTTCTTTCTCTCCCTCTTTCCCCTCCCCCATCCTGAGACAATCAGCAATCAGATATAGCTTACACATGTACAATTACGTAAAATATTTCCACATTAGTCATTTTGTATAAGAAGAGTCAAATAAAAGAAAAAAATTAAAGTTAAAAATAGTATGCTTCAGTCTGTATTAAATCACATCAGTTCTTATTATGCATCATCATTAGTCCTTTGAGATTTTTTTAGATTACCTTATTGCTGAGAATACCTAAGTTATTCACAGTTCTTCATTAATCAATCTTGCTGTTCCTATGTACAATGTTCTCCTTGTTCCATTCACTATGCACCAGATCATGTAAGCTTTTCCAGGTTTTTCTGATATCATCCTTCTTGTCATTTCTTATAGCACAATAATATTCCTTTAGAATCATATAACCCAGTCTTGGATAATGCTTTGATTTCCAAATCTTAGCCACCACAAAAAGAGCTGCTATTAGCATAGGTCCTCCCCTTGCCTCCCTTTTTTTTGATGTATTGAGGATATAAACCTATCAGTGGAATTGCTGAATCAAAGAGTATGCACAATTTTATAGCCATAGGGCATCATTTTGAATTGCTGTACAGAGTGGTTGTATGAGTTCGCAACTCCACCAACAATGCATTAGTGTCCCAATCTTTTCACATTCCCTCCAACATCCAACATTTTTTTGTCATATTAGCTACTCTGAAAGGTGGAAGGTGGTACTTCAAAGTTGTTTTAATTTGCATTTTTTTGATCAATGGTGATTTATACCATTTTTTTCATATAAATGTAGATAGTTTTGAATTATTTTTTCTGATAACTTCCCATTCACATCCTTTGACCATTTAACAACTGGGGAATGATTTGCATTTTTATACATTTGACTCATTTCTCTATATATTTGAGATATGAGGCATTTATCAAAGATAATGGTGGCAGAAAAACAAATTCAGTTATTTAAGTATTTTATTTCTTCTTCTGTTAATTTGGGTAAATTATATTTTTGTAGATAGTCAGCCATGTCATTTAGATTATAAAAATTTATTGGAATATAATTGAGCAAAATAGCTCCTAATAATCATCTCAATTTCCTCTCCATTGGTGGTGAATTGATCCCTTTCATTTTTGATACTAGTAATTTGGTTTTTTTTGTTCCTTTTTTAAAAAAAGTCAAATTAAGCAATGACATCTATGTTGTTTTGTCATAAAATCTTCTTTTAATTTTATTTATTTCTTGAATGCTTTTCTTACTTTCAATTTTATTAGTTTCTCCTTTGATTTTTAGGATGTCCAATTTGATATTTAACCTGAGGTTTTTAATTTGTTCTTATTTATTAATTTGAAACTGAAAAAAATGGACAATGAGAACACACGCATTCATACACACATATATACGTATATATGTGTATATAAATATTTCTTGTTACTCATAATACTTTCTCCTTGAGATGAGGGTTTTGGAATGTGGAGTTAACCTCGTAGGATCTTTTTCAGATAGTAATCAGTGGATTTTTCTATTTCTACTTTCTTCTCTTGTTCTAATGTTTCAGGACAATTTTTCTTAATTATTTCTTGTAATATTGTATCAAGATTCTTTTTTTATTGTAGCTTTCAGGTAGTTCAATTATTCTTATTATTTCTTTTCTTAATCTATTCTCCAGATCAGTTGCTTTTCTTATGTGATATTTCACACTCTTCTATTTTTTTTCTATTTTTATATGTTATTAATTACTTCTTGGTCTCATAACTTTGCTGGCTTCCCCTTGCTCAATTCTAAGTTTCAAGGAGTGATTTATTTCCTTAAGATTCCAGATTCCCTTTTCCAGTTGTTTGAGTTTCTTTTAATAATCTTGTTTTTCTTGGATTGTACTTACTTAAGAAAAATTCCTTAATCTCTCATTTGATTTTTAAAGTCTTTTAAAGTTTCTTATATGAATTCTTTGTGGACATGTGACCACTTGACATTATTCTTTGAGGTAGGAGAGGCATTTTTGCTTCAGTATCCTCCTCTGAAGAAATTTTTAAAGAATTGTTATTTTTCTAGTTGTTCTAGTTCTAGTTTCTTTTTTACTTGCATGCCCATTTCATTAATGTATTTTCCTCTATTTTATTGATGTAAGTAATTAGAAAGATAGAAATTTTTCCCCAAGTACCACTTTGACTGAATCCCACAAATTTTGGTATGTTGTCTCATTGTCATTCCCTTGAATGCAGTTATTGATTGTTTCTGATTTGTTGTTTGACCCACTCATTCTTTAAGATTAGATTATTTAGTTTCCAATTAATTTTTGGTCTATCTTTCCATGATCCTTTATTACACATAATTTTTATTCCATCATGATATGAAAAGGATGCATTAACTATTTCCACCTTTCTGCACTGGACTGTGAGGTTTTTATGCCTTTGTACATGTCAGTATTTGTGTACGTGCCATATACTGCTGAGAAAAAAGTATATCCCTTTCTATTCCCACCTCCTTAACTTATTTCTTATTTATTTTGTATCAGGTTCAGAGATGGCAAAGTTGAGGTCCCCCAGTAGTATAGTTTTGTTGTCTACTTCTTTCTGTAACTCCCTTAACTTCTCTAAGAATTTGGGTGCTATACCACTTGGTCAAAATATGTTTAGTAATGATATTATTTCATTGTCTATGGTACCTTTTAGCAGGATATGGTTTCCTTCCTTATCTCTTTTGATTAGATCATTTTTTTTTTTGCTTTTGCTTTGTCTAAGATTAGAATTGGTACTTTTGCTTTTTTTTTCACTTCAGCTGAAGCATAATGTATTCTGTTCTAGCCTTTAACCTTTACCCTGTGTATGTACCTCTGCTTCAAATGTGTTTCTTGTAAACAACATATTGCAGGATTATGGTTTTTTTCACCATTCTGCTCTCCACCTCCATTTTATGAGAAAGTTCAACACATTCACATTTACAGTTATGATCACTTGATTACTCCCTGTGTCTTTCTCTTCATGCTATCCTCCCCCCCATTTATATTTTTATTTCTCCCTTCTCCATTTCCCTCTTCAAAGTTTTACTTTTGCCCACTGCCTCCCTCAATCTTCCCTCTCTTCTATCACCCTCTCCCTCCTCTTTCCCATTTCCTTTTCCCACTGCTTGCAGGGCAACTTAGATCCTATCTTAACCAACTATATTGTTCCCTCCTTGAACCAAATCCAATGAGAGTAAAGCTCAAACAATGCTCATCTCCCTCCCTTGTTTCCCTCTACTATAACATGTTTCTGTGCCTCTTCATGTGATATAATTTACCCTTTTCTGCCTACTCCTTTCCTCTTCTCCCTTCATGCCCTATAATTAAGTTTTTTTTATCATCACATCAGTTAATTTTTACTCACAACCTCTCTATATATCCCTTTTAAGTATCATAATAAATATGCAATTCTCAAGATTAACAAGTGTCATCTTCCTATATAGGAATGTAAACAGTTTGCCCATATTGAATAACAAGTTTTTTTTTCTCTTTCCTCCTTTGTTCTCTTTTTCATGTCTCTCCTGAGTCCTGTATTTGAAGATTACATTTTCTCTTTCCTTTTCATCAGGAAGGTCTAGAAATCCATTATTTCATTGAATGTCCATCTCCTTGCCTGAAAGATGATGCTCAGTTTTTCTGGGTAATTGATACTTGGTTGTAGTCCAAACTCCGTTGCCTTACAGAATATCATATTCCAATCTCTCTGATCTTTTAATGTAAAAGATGCAAGTTCCTGAGTGATCCAGACTTTAGTTCCTCAATATTTGAATTATTTCTTTCTGGCTGCTTGCAGTATATCCTCCTTCACCTGATAGTTCTGAAATTGTCAACAATATTCCTTGGGATTTTCAATTTGGGATCTATTTCAGGAAATGATTAGTGGATTCATTTTCAACTATTTTGCCTTCTGGATCTAGGATCTCAGAGCAGTTTTCCCTCATGTTTCTTGGAAAATATCATAGCTTTTTTTTTTCATCATGGCTTTCTGGTAGACTGATAATTCTTAGATTTTTCCCTCCTGAATCTATTGTTCAAGTCAGTTGTTTTTCCTATGAAATATTTTGCTTTTTTCTATTTTTTCATTCTTTAGATTTTGTTTGACTTATTCTTGATACCTCATGGAGTCATTATCTTCTACTTGCCCAATTCCAATTTTTAATGAATTGTTTTCTTCTATTAATTTTATACCTCCCTTTCCATTTGTCCAATTGTTCCTTTTAAGGAATTATTTTCTCTAGGTAGGTTTTGTACCTCCTTATCCAACTGGCCAGTTTTACTTTTTAAGGAGCTGATTGTATTTTTAAAATCAGGGGTCAATTTTTCTCCTACCTCTATAATTTGGCTTTTAAAATCCTTTTTCAACTGTTCCAAGAATACTCTTTGGGCTTAAGATCAACTGGTTCATATTCCCTTTTAAGGTTTCACATGTAGGTATAGTGTCAATGCTGTCCTCTTCTGAATTAGTATTTCGATCTTCTCTGTCACTGTAATAAGATTCTATGGTCTTTGCTTTTCCAATTTTCTTCTTGTTCATGGTGATTGCCTTTTCTCTAGATTTTAAAGAGGGTCTCTGCTTTTGGGACACTGGCAACTCTGTCCCACATTTTTTGTTCTGGGAGGTAGGGACGTGATTCCTGGCTTTGTGTGCTGTGTGACCACTGGTTGTTTAAACTAGAAGATATATGATGTTGCAGCTTACCTGGTACTGAGTTGGCTGAAGTCTTTCTGAGTTTCCCCAAGGTGAGGTGTGGGGAAAGGGTCGTCTGGCAATTGGAGGTCTCCTCCTCCACTAAGACTGTGCTAGAGTGGCAGGTTCAGTGGTTGAAGAATCCTGTCTCTTCTGGTGTCTGCCTAATTCCCCCTGGCTTTGCTAAGATATTCCTGTGGTCCCAGTATTAGCACTTACCAGCTCCAACCCCCTGGGGCTCAGGATCTCCTGCTGGTCCACTGTAGTGGGGCTTGATGGGACACTTCCAGTCCTGCACTGGTCCCCTTCAGCCACAGTAAAAGGGACCCTTTTCCTCAATATCCCCAGTATCCCCAGATAAAAGACTGCTGCAACCCTTCAGCTGGCTCCACTATTTCAGGATTTTTCCTGGGGTAGTATTCTCTGGGTTTTTCAAGGTCAACAAGACAGGGTGGAAGCACTTACAGTTCACTTCACCATCCTGGCTCCCAGAAGTTCAAGTCCCCATTCAATTTTCTCCAGAGATCTTTAATATCTAACTTTTCCAGAATTTTATTCATCTCCTTAGCTTCTTTTTTTTGTTTGTTTTTTTTTGTTTTGTTTGTTTTAGCTTCTTTCTTGTCTATTTTTTGGTTAGATTTATCTAGTTCTGAAAGGAGGAAGTTGAGGTCTCCTACTATTATAATTTTATTATCTTTTTCATTTTTTTACCTTATTCAAATTCTTCTTCAAAAGTTTAGATGCTATATCATTTGATGCAGATATGTTTAGTATTGATATGACTTCTTTGTCTATGGTGACTTTCAGCAAGATATAGTCCCCTTCTTTATCTTTTTAAATTAGATCTATTTTTGCTTTTACTTTGTCTGAGATCATGATTGTTATCCCTGCTTTCTTTGCTTCAGCTGAAGCATAATAGAGTCTGCTCCAGTCCCTTACCTTTAGCTTTTATCTTTTTGCTTCAAATATGTTTCTTGTAGACAACATAGTGTAGGATTCTGGTTTTTAATCCATTTTGGTATCCTATAAGGCAGAGCTAAAGGAAACTGGCGGAAGACTTCTGAGAGATACGTGATGAGGAAGAAGGAATAAGAGAGAGAACCTTCTCAATGAATGTCCTTCAATACATAAATTGCTTGCATACATTTCTATTTGTATGTATTTCTACATACACATATGTGGTATATATGTATGTGTATTTAGACAGACAGGCAGCTTTAGTTCACTAACAGTTTTATAACATCTTTTACACCAGCACATGTAATGCAAACATATTAAGTGGTTAGGTTGGAGTCTCTAAAGACTGATGTGAGGAGGAGAGGCTTAGATCAAAAAGCTATTTGGTACCTAGATTTACAAAGCATATACATTTGGAGGTTAAGCCTGTTATATTGCTCAATATTCAAGAAAATCTTCATGCTTTAAGATGTAACATTGGAGTTTTCATAAAAGCTTTAAAATATGAGTCACAAAGAAATTAATTATTTTTTTCTAAGAACATATTGCAGTCTCTGATGTGTAATGGACAGCTAAGTTTTGGAAGATGAGTCAATGAAGTGCTAGCTCAGACAAATTACACCGAGTCGAAAAGATTTCAAATATGGAATTCTTTGATTATCTATTTGTTATTAAAGCTTCAAATAGCCTCAGAGTGATGATGATTTTTCAGCCATATAACCCTAGAATATCATTTATATATAGATGCTATTTTATTATCCAATTTTAAAGTGTGAACAGAAGTGAATTGTCAAGAACATTGGAATTAGAATTAATGTGATTGGGTTTGAATCCTATTCTGAGTAACAAGCACTGCAACATTCTTCCGTGAAATGGAATACTGACAATGAGAAAGTCAGAATTAATGCTAATATGTTTAATTCACATTATCTCATTTGAATCTCTTGACAAATATGTAAAGTAAATACTTCAGGTACTATTAGGCCCATTTTATATGAGAGAAGACTTAGGTTCTGCAATTAAATGAACTATCCAAGCTCTCACAAATGTATACATCTTAGGGATGACTAAATTCTTTGCCTTCAGACTTCTCATTTAGTGCTCCAATGACTATGTCCTGCTACTTTAGTAATGATTAAATCCTGGGGTAGATATTGAAGAAAGAGAGAGTCACTTTCTCTTTCATATTGAAGGATAAATGAAATATAATAAGCAATCTAAGGACATACCAAAGGAGATGATCTCATTCATCAGTGTAAAAAAACCTTTTTTAGTCCTTGGATGGTGATACCAGAAACCTTGTCTAAATGGTTCCCCTAATCCTGCTTTATTAGATCTATCATATCAATTAGAACAATTATAAAAGTATTTGGTCATCTCCTTTTCTGTTCTTGAACACTAGATGCTTTCTCATTTTGACAACAAACCCTGCCAATTGAATGACAGACCTAAGCTGTGATATATGAATGTATTGGAATACTATTGTGTTGTAAGAAATGATGAACAGGCAGACTTCAGAAAAACCTGGAGAGACTTACATGAACTGAGACTGAGTGAAATGAATAGAAGCAGGAGAACATTATACACAGAAAGAGACACAATGTGTGAGTACTATTTCTGATAGACTCAGCCCTTCACAGCAGTGCAAGGACCTAAAACATTTCCAAAGGACTCATGATGCAAAATGCCATTCATATACAGTGAAAGAAGTTTAGAGTCAGAATGCAGAATGAATCAGAGTATTTTCTCTCTTGTTATGTTTTGTTTTTCTCATGGTTTCTCCCATTTATTTTAATTTGTTTATGCAACATGACTAATGTGAAAATGTGTTTAGTAAGAATGTGTATGTAGAACCAATATATGATTCCATGCCATCTTGGGAAAAGGAAGGAGAGAAAATTTAAAACTTATGGAAGTGATTGTTGAAAACCAATAAATTTTAAAAAATAAAATAATATAAAAACAAAAATAAACTTCCCCTTTTCTTTGGCTAATGCCATTTTTCTCTACTGCTTCCTCTCCAATAAAAGGTGTTATCTATCTTAAATTGTCTCAGAATTCTGCTAATTGACTATGTACTCAGAATGGGCCTGAAAAGCTATAAAAAACAAAACAAAAACAAAATCTGTTCCCTAGGATGTTGAGGCTGCTATCAATAAGCAGTCTTTAGTCCTTAACTTGCTAATAAATCTTTTTTTTTTCACTTTGACTACTTGAATTATTTGACCTGACAGAGGATATAACTGATAGGTAAGATTCTCCCTAGGCTCTCCACAAACTCAGGCTGGGGAGTTTTCCAACAACATTTAGTATTTTTCTTTAATCCCAAGGCATGGGATCATGGCTTGGCTGAGAGACCATTCTTTCCATTTGTGTTGAGGGCAAAAACAGGAATTTCTCCATTATAAACTTTATCACAGTTATTGTTGTTTTTAGAAACTCCTAGTTCAGCAACACATAGGATCACATTATCATTTACTTAGAGGTGAAAAGATCACAGAATAATAGATTTGGATTTTAAGACATCCTTATGGGTCACTGAGTTCAATAACCTCATATTAGAATTTAAGAATCTGAGTTACAGAGCAGTTAGGTGATTTATTCTAAGTCACATAGTAAATGGCAAATCAAGATTTGAACACATATGTATGGAACCTGAATCTAGGGATATTCCCATTGTATTACAATAAAGAAGGATTTCAGAGGGCACTGGGAAAAGAGAAGGCAGAAGAAAATGGTTATTAGGGTGGGCTACGGTTGAGTTTACTGTTAGCTGGCTATTTTGGGGTAGTGTTGTTTCAGTTGAATTCAGTCTTCGTTATTGATTTCCTTTATTGTTTTGATATGAATTGTCTTTATCCAGTGTTTAGAATGGTGGTGGTGGGGGTTATAAGTGCAGGTAATTTACAAGATTCTTCTGTTTCTAACATTCTGGGATTGCTCTGAGTCTCAAAGTTTTATATGTCTTCAAGAATTTCAGGTTAAAATTTAAACACTCTCCAGAAAGCTAACATTAATGGTCATCAACTAAAACTTAGTAATTAGTAGCTAATACACAGTTTCTGTAAAGGGCTTTTGAAATAGAAACAGAATATATTGGAAGAGAATATGAAGAAAGTAGGATACAAGGAATGGGGGGAGCACTGCTGAAAAATTTATAAGATTCCATACTTGAAGAAATCTTAGAATATAATGTATTGCTTTCACTTTACTGATAAAGAAACTAGGATCCATAAAATTTAAATGACTTGGTCACAGTCAGTCTGGTGGTAAGTCACACACCCATGATTAAAATAAAGCTTTACTCAACCCAAGTCCAATGTTCCTGACCTAGACCAGTACTTCTTCTTTGTCCACACTAATGACAAGTAATCAAAGGTAGACTTTTTTGAAGACAATATGGTCAGTTCTGTGTAGGATCATTAATTTTTTTGGAAACATTGGAAACAAATGTTTGGAAATATTTGGAAACAAATGTAAGGTCATTAACAAAATTACTAACAAGGAATAGTAGAGACTATTTATATGTATGGAAAGTAGCCTATATATATATATCTGTCTATCTATATCCATATCTATCTATCTATCTATCTATCTATCTATCTATCTATCTATCTATCTATCATCTATCTATCTATCTATCTATCTATCTATCTATCTATCTATCTATCTATCTATCTATCTATCTATCTGCCTGGTAATCTATAATGATTGCTTACTTTTCTGAGTATAGCTGTATATATTAGTTTATTTTTGGTGCCTGACAGCATCTACTGAATCTGCTTCATTTTCAAACAAAGTAGATACTATTATCCACTTTTTCATCCAGTGTACTATCAAACACATTTGGTTCTAGACAATGATCCTTCTTCTCTTTCCACAATCTTGATATTTTATATCTTATGCGCATGCATTTAAAGTCTTTCCTCCATGTCTGGAATACTCCTTCCTCATCTCTGACTCTTAAAAAACCTAGTTCCTTCAGAGCTCAGTTCAAGAACCAGTTCTAATATGTGTCTTTTTCTGTTCCCTCAAGCTACTTTTAAAGGCTTCCTTCTCTACTCCCCCTCCAAAATAACCACTCATTAACTTTGTACATACATGTAAATAGACTTTTATATTTGTATTCTCAACATAGTAAGCTCAGTGCTTAAAAATGATTCCTTCCTTCCTTCATCAAAGTTAAGTGAGTTGTCCGGGGTCAAATATTTAGTTAAAAGTAATATTTGACCATACCTTCTAATCTATTTGTAAGCTCAGTGCTCTAAATACATAAAAATAAAATCATTTAAGAGATATATATTTTTTTGTTACCAATAAACTCAGAATAAAAACTCATTTAGAACGTACAATGAGTGAAACTCTGCCTTTAAGGAATTTGTACCATAGTAGGGGGAGATAATTCATATAGGAGAGTAAATGAGATGATAAGTTGGTTTGCACCCTTTCCAAAAGGAAGGGTAGCAATGATTTGATTATTGGACTCAAAGCAAAAGATAGAAGTTGGGAGAAGAATATACATGGATTGTGCATAGTACGGTCTGGGTGCAGTTAGATATATTGTCTATGTGAGTGTATACTCATTTATCAGTAAAGACAGTTCAACTGCTGGGTAAGAGCTTCAACACTAAGTGATTCACATTCCCTAGGGTGAAGAGCATAGGGTGGGCTCATGGAAGATAGGGTAGATAACCTCAGGCAACTTCCTAGGATTTATGTACCCCAGTCCAACTGTTGATCTACCCGAGGAAATTTCCACATTTGTAGGATCCCCTCTGTGACGAAGTGACCAATCTTTCATATTTGCCTTCTTCTGTGTATCTACTAAGCATAAGGTTTTGTGACTAAGGATACAAAAAATGTCCTTTCAAAAGAATAAGTAACAAATGAATAATAAAAAAGACTCATCAAGCAACACACATTTTTGAAATTATAACAATTTACCATCAGTGAAACACTAATGTTTATTTAAGATTTATGGAAATCAGGGCTTTGTAAAGATTGTTTTTGACTTGGATGCCTCAAATTTAGAATGAGTCAGAGAGAATAAAACCAAAGAATAGCATGATTCATCCTTTCCTTTGTTTCATCCTATGGAAAACAGAATTACTCATGTGTGTTCCTTTTCATTATTCCTCCACTGACTTTAATATAGGATTTTGGGTGGTAGATCAGGCAATTCTATTGTAGATATATGTCCTTTTACTTTGAAATTTTGAAAATAAGAATGGCTCAGAATGAATCCACTTGCAAGGGAGTAAAGCATTAGATTAAAATGAAAATACATCATGTCCCAAGTACCTTGCTTCCTTCATGACTGTCTATCAAAGAATGGGGCTTATTGAATAAATCTTGTATATTATCTGAACTAAATCAGCTGAGAAAGTGGTCACTGTCCTTGGGAGTTCCCAGATTGCTATATATTTGGTATTTTGTTAATTAGGGGAAAATATGACTAGTCAGACTATCTCTCGGTATTTCTCATTTTCAATAGTGTAGTCCATCCATAGGAAGTTTGGAGTAAGGGTTTGGGGAAGGTCAGTGAGTAAGCAGAAACAAAAGAATAAGGATAAACTTTTTTGGGCTTCACAAAATAAGAAACTCACTTAAAGAAGCATCTAACTGAACACTGTAGTCATAGTATCTAAAATTGAAGTTGGTGGTATTTTATCAAGCAAAGGAAAAAAATGTGAATGAAAAATTGTCATTTACATTTGGCACCCTTACTTATGCCTAAGACAGCTAGGTGCTACTGTGATGGCTAGAGCATGGAACCTGGTGTTAGAAAGATATGAAGTCAGGAAGACCTGGATTCAAATTCAGTCGCAGAGACTTATTACTGTGTATTCCTGGGAAAGTTACTTAGCCTCTATCTGACTCAATTTCTTCATCTATAAAATGGGATAATAATAGCACCTACCTTTTAGGGCTTTTGTAATGAAAAAATGGGTTAATACTTGTAAAGCACTTTGCAAATTATAAAGTGCTATGTTAATATAGCTTTGTTCCTGGATCACCTTTTTTTTTTTTTTTTTTTTTTTCCATTTCAGTGCCTAGCTCCTTTCTGGGAAATATGCAATGCTTAATTTCTCTTTCTAACAATGTAACACTTGAAAATTACTACTTGAATGGATTAATACTAACTGATATTTATATGTCTTTCTAAGATTTGCAATATACTCTTACATTTTGTATATAAAAACAAATGTTTATATGCATGCATATATTTACATATACCCCCAACCCCCCCACACACGTATACTATTTGTCTGTCTATCTATTGATCTATCAATTTATCTATCTATCATTTTATTTGCTTCCCATAACTCTGTGAGGTAGGTTCCACTATCATTCCCATTTTTAGGATTAGAAAAATAAGAGAGAGATTGACTTGCTTGGGCCACATAGTAAATGTCCAAAGTAGGATTTAAATTCTACTCAACATAATTCCAAGTTAGGTAATCTATCTACTTTGCCTCCTAATTGTTCAAAATATTTTTTTTTTGCATTTAAAAGGATCATGTCAAAGATGAAATTAAAGAAAGAAATGCATTATTAATTATGGAATTATAGAATTTTAGACTTTGGAAACATTATTTGTATCTATTAGGGAAGCTTGACAGAGTCCTAAGTTTAAGTCCAGCTTTGCTAACAAATGAACTTGAGCATAAACTTTAGACCTTTTTTCCAACAGAGAAAGTGACAGAATTAACTTTAAAAAATGAAATAACATTCATTAGTTATCCCTCTCTTGTAGGGAGACAGGAGGCATCACATGCCATGAAAGTCAAGCCGCCACCACCTTTATCACCATGTCCCTTCAGAAGTATTAGCTAGGTGGGAGCAAAGACTAGACATTTCTATTGCATCAATAAAAAAAGTTCCAACTAAGTAAGACAAGAATGGCATGAGAATTCACTGAAGAAACTCAGCCACAGCCTGGGGGGATTATATAAAAATAGCATGCTAATTTAGGAACCAGGCATTCAAGTATTCGGAAGAGAGGCTAGTTCCATCAGTGTCCCCTGAGATGAAACCACTTGAGTCTAAAGGAAAAGAGTTTTCATATCTTTCTAACCCCCTGACTCTTGACAAGAAGAAGAGTTTGCAGACTTCAAAATTTCTGGAATGCTTTAATACTAGTATATGAGCGGTGTCCACAATGCAGCAGAACCTGGTAACTGTATATATACCTGGAACCAAAGGCAGATAACACATTGACAAATGGCAGCTTAAGCATTCTGAAAGTTAGATGAGGAGCTCTCACAAAGGACAGAAGAGTTTGTAACAAACAAGAATTGTGAATTACCTCTTTTCTTTATGTGGTCTCTGAATCTGAGCCCACTTACTCTCAAATACTGCATATATTTTAATAAAATTGCGTTACAGCCTTTTGAGGAGAAAGCTTTTTTTCAACATTTTTTATTATGTCACTTTTATAAATAACCATTTTAAAAAAATGCAATAAAGTCTTAATTGTTAATTGGCATTAGTTAATAATCTTTGAAAGAAGACCATTGGTGGGGGGCTCATGAGAAGGTCAGCCTTGTGTATCTTCAGCTACTGTGGAACTGAGGGGGAGAGAAACTGTTACAAAACTCTGGGGAACCAGATTGTCCGTGTACTTAGATATTGGAATAGCAATCCCATAACTTGTGCCAGAACACATTTATGCTTTGTCTCACTTCAAAACTGCAAGGATTTACAATTTTATTGGCATGAATATTCCTTCCACAAAGGCATATCACCACCTTTTTGCAATATAGTAGAACATCTTTGAAAGTTGTGATGGCCAAAAAGAACCTCATCACAATGAAGTGATTGACCATTCAAAACTTAGGTTGTTCCTAGTGTTGATGGACCATTCCAAACTTTAGCTGGTCCTTAGAGACATACTATATCTGTCAGTCTTTGATTATGACAAGGATCTCTCTTGAGTCTAAGTAATTTCTGATGTGGGAACTCCTTCTTCCAATACAGATGAAAACGCATTTATACTATAGTCTTGGCTAGTTGCCTAAGGCTCGAAGACATTAATAACTCTGTAGGCATAAAGTCAGTATGAGAAGTGAGATTTGAAACCAGATCTTTTGGATTTTACCCACTACATCTTATGTGTATATGTTCAAAATTATGTAATATTTGGTACTATTTGCTACTTTTTAATGCTGCTTTTAGTACCCCCTCAAAATGTAGATGATTGACAATAGACCTTATTTATGTTAGCTCTTTATCTTTTGTAGTCTCCTTCCCTATGGATAAAAAGTAACTCAGATGCTTACTTTATGAGGTAAACATTGAGATACAACCTCATTTATCTTGAGATTTGTGGCTCACAGATAAAATAGATTGATGTGCCCTCCCACCGACTCAGTAATGTCTATCCTAGCCAGTAGTTGCATGAAATTAAAATGAGCCCCATACCCCAATGTTTTCCCTTCCTTTCCTTTCTCTTTCTCTTAGTTTAATTATAGACCAACCATACCTTTCTTTTCAGAATCCTTAGGATCAGATTTCTTTTCAAAGTTGTAGGGAACAGACAATTATGCTTGTTATTTACCTATATAGAATACCCTCATACTTTCTGGAAATAGCTTTAAATTTAAGTATCTGTGATGGAGTGGTATAAACTGATTAAGGCTATTCCCCTGGTGGTTTCGATCAGATATTGGAATAAAATCACACAATTTAAGATCACATAATGATGAACAAAGAGAGGCATTAAAATATCTCATAGCTCCACTCACCTCCAATCCCTACAAGGAACTCGTTTGGTCAGCAGAATAGAATACAGTGACTTGCCAGGCCTTGGAACATCTACCAGGTTGGAACGGCCTCACCTCTATTTGGGAGGACCTCTTAAAGCCCTTAGGCTAACAGGAATCTAGTCAATTTGGACTCAGGACTCTAGGAAACTGCATTAATAGTGAGGTGGTTTCAGCCATGATCCCTTGGGTTCATCAGCTATCAAGGACAATATCCTTATCTTTTAGGAAAACAACTAATCTATATTACTTGGCTGTGAGGTGGACTGGGGAGGAGACTGGCCTAACACATACCTCTAAACATCCAATTTTTATCCAATATATAATAAATTGCTTACCTAATGCCCCCATCCCCTTTCTGGTACTTTTAATGGAAAATTATCTATGATTTCTCTGTGCCCAAAATCCTACTTCCATAATATCTAACATAGGTTTGAATACATAATTGATTCAGGCAATTAAATGTCACAATGGATTATAGTGCTGGACCATGAGTCATGAAGGCCTCAGTTCAAATCAAACTCAAACACTTACTATCTTTAAGATCTTAGATACATCATTTAACCATTTTCTGTGTCAGTTCTTTAAACTGTAATGGGAATCATAATAGCACCTACCTCTCAGGGTTGTTATAAGATTCAAATAAAGTAATATTTGTCAGTACTTAGCACAGGACCTGGAACATAGTAGGTGTTTAATAAATGCTTGTTTCCACAGTCATATTTCCTCCTAATCTTTTTTCTACAATAAAGTTTGTGGTTAATATAATCAATTGTGCCATAAGCCAAAAGCCCTGAGGACATCATTTCATTTTTTCATCATTTGATTTCGTTAACTGTCTGAATCAATTATGTATTCAAACCTATGTTAGATACTATGGAGGTAGGACTTTGGGTGCAGAGAAATCACAGACAGTTTTCCATTAAATATGTACCTGTGTTATTTCCTCTAGGGAGTGAGGAAAGGGAAAATAGTTTAAAAAATTAACCAAAGGCTTGGTAAAATTGGAATTGAACTATTAGCAAAAAAATAAAAAGGACATCCAAAATATATCAATTGTTTTTAATATCAATTCATGTAATCTATACAACCAAGTTGTAATAATTTTATTAAAATAGTTTGGAGCATAAGCCTATCAAAACCATAATTTATTGATTTATATCAATGCTAAATCAAGAAATACTATACCCAAGAGAAAAATAAATTTGAGAAGTAAATGGTCAGTTAAGAAAATCTTGACTGACAAATATATTTGAATTTCTGAAATATTAATTAAAATTAAAAAGCTTCCTCTTAGCCAGAGATGGAGCAAACCAAACAAGGAATGAAAAAATTTTTTTTCCTAGTATTGAAAATTTAAACAAAGATGTTTTGAAAAGGGAGGGAAAGGAATAAAACTTCCTGTGTATATGTGCCAAGCTAGATTCTATTATAGAAAAAGCGGTTACAATATAGAATGGAAATATCACATTAAACACTCAGAAAATAACAATAAAAAAACCCCTAGTAATAATATCTCTACCTTCAAATGTTTTCAGGTAATTTAACAATTCTTATGTTGAATTTTTTTTCCTAGACTTTCTTAGTACTGGAAAGCAAAAGAAGAAGAAATGAATAAAAGTTGCAAAGCAGGCAATTTTATTTCCAATGTAAAGAAATATTTTCTAGCAATTAGAGTAATACAAATGTAGAATGGTCTGCCTCAGGTAAGGATTTCAACTTATTGGAGGTCTTCGAGCAAAGACTGGATGATCAATTGTCTTTTGAATATGATTCAAAAGGGATTATTTTTCAAGTATAGTTTTGGCAAGATGAGTACTGAAATTCCATCCATTTGTGAAATTATCTAATTCTAGGTTAGCATCTCTATTGAGTAGATATTCTATAATCTTAGTGATTTTTAGTGACAGAATCTACTTTTAAGTTGAATAAGTGAATGACAATGAAGAAATACCATTTTTGAAAATAGTTTTGACTTCTAAATGCCTATTTGGGGGAGCAGAATTACTGAAAACTGAAAAAGCATGAATACTTTTATGCAGGTTTAAGGCATATAAAAATTACATCCAGCCTAGAGCTATGGCAAATACATAAAAAAAAAAAATTCAACGCTAAAAAAAGAGGTAGCTACTAATAGCTACTCATGCAAAATGTGTCATCTGAAAAGGTCAAATTGCAGAACCAGAAAGCAAAATCCATCATGGTGACCAAGGAGTTAATAAACATAATCATAGCAGGGGCAAAGCCATTCCCAAGCCTCCTTGTAACAGCCATGGCCTTCTCACAAGCAAATACTCACAGGCCTGAGCCTTGCCATGTGACTGCTTGTGTCCTCTCCCCACTGCTCTGACCATGCTTGCTCCCTTTCTCCTAGTTCTGCTGTACTCTTCCTGTTCTGCCTGTTCAGCAAGGAGGGGGAGGGAGGGGGAAAAAAAAATCTAAGTTATATAGAAGTCATTGTAGAACACTGAAAACAGATAAAATAATAATAATAAAAGACTTACTACTTTACCCAGTAGCACAGTATAGTGCAAAGAACAATTTGGCATCATTGGAATTGTTTGAATACTTACCATGCTTCAAGGTCTCAGTTAGCTCTCCTGTAAAATTTGGTAGAATGTAAACTCTTTGAGTGCAGGAATTGTGTCATTTTTGTCTTGTATTCCCAGTGCCAGTCTCAGTGTGCAGAATAAGCACTTCAATCCTTGTTGAACAGAATTGAATCAAATGTTTAAAATAAAATGGTTGGACTAGTAAAAAACAAAAAAAAAAAAACAAAAAAAAAACCCAGCCTTTCCTACTTATTCCTGCCAGCTCCTTCCCTGGTCTTATTACTTGCATCCTTGCAAACACCTTTTCACATTTCCCTGTTTCCCCTTCTGTAACTTTGCTTCCCAGTTTTCACAGGGTCCCGTGCTCTTGGACTATTCTCTAGCTAGCGATGAAAAAAGTTAAAATCCTCCCAAACTGGAATGTTAGTTTCTTCCTCTGAATCCTTTCTGCCTCCAAATAGAGATTTTATACCTTGTGATCCTGTTTGTGATACCAAAGTATTGCCAAGGCAGTATTCACAACACTGATGGTGACTATGAATATGCCAGTGTAGTTCTCAATTGCTAAATATCAAAGACTCTCCATATAGAAGGCAGAAGAAAAACATTTATTTAGACACCGGAAAGCCAAATTCCAGAACCAGAAAACAAAATCCATCATGGTGGTCAAGAAGTTAGTAAACATAATCACCGAAGGGAGCAAAGGCATTCCCAAGCCTCCCCCACCTCAGCCAGGGCTTTCTCACAAACAACCACTCACGGACCTGAGCCTTGCTGCGCACCTTCCTGTGTCCTCTCTCTGCCCCCTCTCCTCTGTCCTGATCATACTTACTCACTTAACTCCTGGTTCTGCTCCACCCTTTCAGTTGTGCCTGTTTCAGCAAGCTCCTCCTACCACATATGACTTAAGCTTCCAGGTGATTTAGCGCACCTATTGATGAATAGGAAAGATTTTCCAATTCAGATATCATTGTAGTACTAAAATTGGTTTTAGGAGAAACCTGTGAGGTATAACACTTGTAGTAACTACTCCACAAAATTAGCATAAGGAAATTCCATTTAAAAAAAATATACTTAATGAACAACAAATAAAATCAACATTTCCTTCTACAAAATAATACAGGAAAAAAAGAATGTACATGAAACTAAATTTAAATTATTTTGGACTTGCTACATTTTAAGTATATGATAAATTTAACATGAAATTTTCTTTCTTTGCTTTTTTTTCCCCAGTTAAGAATACTGTGTTTCTTCATACCTACAGAAATGCTCTAACTCCAAATGGTAGCTTTTAAGACAATATTTTTTTTTCCAGTTTCAAAAGAAAGCAAGGAAACATTTATTTATTATTGCTAGAAAATTCATTCCATAAAGAAAATATTCTAAGTTATTTATATGACATTTATTTTAGTGTCCAAAAGTGGACTTTTACCCTTTACTTCATAGGGTACTTTAGAAACATGCATTACATATCTCACTGTGAAGTTATTGGTAAAAAGAAAAAGTACAAATGTAAGCAGCTTTAAACTCAGTTCAGATACCATATTTATTTAGATTCAACACTTTGAACTGAACAATAGAATATGAGAATATGAGAGGTCAAATTTTAAAACAAAAACTGTATACAATCAGTTAGAAAAATCATTCAAACTCTGCTTATTTTTATAGGAAGTTCATTAAATCATATTTGTTCAAGATTACTTGATTAAGAACTTTTAACATAGTTATTGCTAATTTTTACAGTTATACTCTAACATACAGAAACCTATATTGGAATCCTTAATCATATGGAATCTCAATTAGCTGAAGTTATACAAAATAGAAAAATCTGATGGTCAAAATAGATTTTCTTTATAAAATCCACACAACTGGGGCAGCTAAGTGGTGCAATAAATAGAGTATGAGCCCTGGAGTCAGGAGGAACTGAGTTCAAATCTTGCCTCAGACACTTGACACTTGCTAGCTATGTGACCCTGGGCAAGTCATTTAACTCTACCTCACCAAAAGAAATAACAAAATAAAATATACAAAATTTTATTTCAGACCTAGATTGTGATATTGGAGGGGAGGAGGGGACAAGAATGAGACTATTCTATGTATAATTCTAAATATACATACCACAATATGTATTTCCTGTTGCCAAAACACTCTTCATAGTACTGCTTAAAACCTAAGTCACTGTGCCATAATACTGGTCAATACAGTCTAGGAGACTTTCTTTCACAATAGGTTTATTAGTTTGGAAGATTCATAACAATTCTAAGTTTTTACTTATATTTATAGAATTCAGTATAGAAGTGGACAGATTAAAAAGCTGTTTTATCTAAGACCACTATCATTAGAAATATGGTTAGCATTTCACAGTGTCCTACAAATATTGTTCAAGCTTACTAACACTTGTTTTTTTTTCAAAAAGTAGATTAGTCAGATTTTCATTGTTCTTAAGGAAATGAATGTGCTTATTTCAAATCCAAGTTCGCCTACAAAACAGGAATGATGAATAATCCTTCTTTCACTCAGTAATGCCTTCATGCTTTTTCACAACCTTATTATCCACTTTCAAGTGACAAGAAGAAACCCATGATTTATTAAAATCTTTAAAAGGTTGGAGAGTAGCCCCTGTTGTGCATTTTGAAATCTCTAAAAGTGTGAGGGTCATATAAACCTGAAACACTGTTATTGAAACTTGATTTATTGAACCAGAGGAAAATTTACTGTAGTTAATGGTGTAAGTTGATCATCTCACACATTGCTTCCATGAATCACTTTCTGTTTCTCTGCTACCATCAGTATGCTTTTCAGGTCCAAATGTACCTCCAATCTCAATGCCACTTATTGAATTACTGACATTTATGATGTCACAGTCTGATCCTTTAGACTCAAACCATTGAAAGATTCTTCCCAAATCCTTCGTGAATATTCTACTTGCAAGACCCAGTTTTACTTTATTATTCTATGTATATGTATATATCTATCTATATATATCTATATATCATATATATATCTTATACCCTTATCTATATCAATATACATCTCTTATTCATTCCTAAATCGTGAGACATAAGTGACTAAGAGCAGATGTCTCTGTGCATAATAGATGCATCATGATCAAATCCAATCACAATAGTTGTCTCTACATAATTTCTAGGCAATCTGTAGTCTTCTCATCATAGGCACTATGCCTCCTTGCTTTTTGGCATCTTACACTGTACCAGTGAAGACATTTACTGCTTTTTTTGCTGTGGAGGGACCCAGAGAGGACTTAGAGCCACATAAATTTCCAATGCACATTTGTACATATACCTTTTTAAATTTGTCTACAACTTCATCATGGATGCTTTCATGGAAAAAACAGTCATCTAACATTTGTACATTTTTAGCTTGTTCTTCCCACAGCCACAAAAAGAGCTGAAGGAATAACTAAATTAAGATCAGAGTCTTCAGAAGCAATAATAGTGTTGTTTCCTTCAAGTTTTAACAAGTTTCTCTCAAACTTCTCCTATGCCATGACTGCCACCTGTTTTACCACTTCATTGCTTCCTGTGAGGTGCAACAGATCTTCCCACTACCATCTCTGGCTATTACTATGCCAATATCACTACCACCACAAGTCATGGAATAGATTGCACCAGGTAAGTTTTCTTCCAAAACTTTCACAACCATCTTTGTGACAGTTATATTAATAAGCAAAGTTGTTGGTGCACTTTTCCAATGATAAACATTTCCACAAATCAAGAAGTGGCATTATTCTAGCCATATGTAGCCATTGGGAAATTGAATGCCCTGATAATTCCAACTAAGCCCAAAGGATTTCACTGTTCAATGAGCTTTTGACCAGGTCTTTCTGAAAAAAAAGGTGGGTCCTCCAATAATTTGTAATAAGTCAACAGCAAAACCATAGATATTCACATACTCCTGAACTTCTCCAACAACTTCTCCAACAATATACTCCTGAACTTCTCCAACAACTCCAACAACTCCAAATCAAGATTTTCTCCATCTCCAAAGACAGTAAGCTTCTTAAGATTTTTTATGTTCTGTTGCAAGGCTTTGCCCATCTCTCTTACTATTTCTCCTTGTTTAGGGACTGAAATATCTGCCTACATATTCCAGACTTTCTCTAGTGTTTCTTCATAGTCTACCATCTGACCTGGTGGACTCCTGCTATAGGCGTCTTCTTAGCTCGACAGTCACTTGTAACAACCTTGCCTCTTCCACCCCAGGTCCCATCACATAAGCTTTCATTTTCTTCTAACGTGGAATTTTCAAAGATATTCTACTTTCCTGTGTTTCCTTCTGTTTTTGCTCTTTTTTAAAACTCTTGTTCATTTAAAAAAATGTTTCAATGGTTCTTTTTTCTCTTTTCCATTTCTTTTTCTTTTCTTTATTTTTTGGGGAAATGGGAGTAGATCAATAACCAATTATTCCTTGAAAATTTTCTACCTAACCCCCTCAAAAATAAAGAACAAAACCAAAGCCTTCTACTAATCAGTTAATCAAAGCAAATGACCACACTGGCCTTATCCAAACGTGTATTTCATTTTACCCTTTGAGTACATTACCTTTGTCAGGAGATAGGTAGCTTGCTTCATCAGGGATACTGAATTGTGGTTGGTCATTCATTTAACATAATTCTTAAGAATTCAAAAACCTTCTGTTTACAAGGTGGTTGTTTATTGTATCAGTTGTTCTCTGGGTTCTGTTCACTTTAAATCAGTTCATTCAAGTTTTCCTATATTGCTCTGGAACAATTTTTTTGTCATATCTTATGGCACAATGTATTGCATATATATATGTATATATATATATATATATAAACATATTTAGTCACTACTTAATGGTTGGTACCTCCATTTGTTTCCTATTATTTGCTATAACAAAGAGAGCTGATGTTGAGTATTCTACATTATAACACATATAAAGCCCTTTCTCTCTTGTTCATGCCTTAGGGGTATAGGCTTACAAATGACATTGCTGGGTTAAAGATCATGTAGTGTTTAGTAACTTTTCTGTGTAGTTCCAAATTGTATACCAGAATAGTTGGACAATTTATAACTCTACCAAGACTAAATGAGTGTGATAGCCAATTCATTATCTGTTATTTTCTTCTTTTGCTTTCTTTGCCAATCTTATGGGGGTAAAATGGAACCTCATAGTTTGCTATTCTTATTGTTAGTGATTTTGAACTTTTTTATGCATAACTATTGATAGCTCATGTTTTTCTTAAATAACTGCCTGTTTACATCCTTTAATAATTTTGATGTTGAGAAGTGGCTTTTGCTCTAATTGGATTCTTCTCCTTTTATACCTTAGATATCAGACCTTTATTACAGAAGGTAGCTGGTTTTAGATGCCTTTTCTTCCTTCCCACTTTTTTTTTGTTATTTCCCTTGAGATTGTCTACTTTTTGTTTTTCTCGATAGCTTTCAGTATTGTTTATTTTCAGCTTTTCATGGTACTGAACAAGTAAATTAATGTAGGTCCTATTTTTTATAATATTTGCACATTTTAACTCCAAACAGTTTCTATCTAATTATTAAGATCTTTTTTTGGTAAAGGTTTTTTTATAGTTGACTATATACTTAAGAATTATTTCTTTTTAAATATTGTCCAGATATTTTCTATCAAAAATGTTGCTTTACAGTGTCTGTAACTTTTTGTACTCCTCTGGACTTCTCCATCATGTCCTAAGAACTTCTCCATTTTCAAAGATCCCTTCAGGCCTAGAATTCACTCCTGATTGGTAATCCCTATACCTGTGGCCCATCCCTCTGTTTGGAGGGAGGACAGCTCCTCCCAGAGGAACTTATTACTTAATTTAAGAGGGTCCCCAGGCCTTCTATCTCTTCATTTCCTGCCTGGGCACACACCTATGGACTTCCCAATCATGCCTTTTCCTCTCTTCCAAACCCAGTCCTTTCCTTTTTTGATTAATGAGGTTCTAGAGGGTGTTACGCTTCGTCAGAACATTTGACTTTTCCACCTTTGTTTAAAGTCCCCTTGTTATTACTTTCTTTGGTATTTGACAATTTTGAACTGATAATAAAGAATCTTTCATTATCTTTACCTGTGATTCAACTTGCTTTTCTGCCCTTCTCTAATGATTCCTCCCATATTATCTTAACAGTGAACAAGATTTTCCCAGTTCTTAAATGATTCTTTAAATGAGTTGCTCAATACAATGAAATAGTGATTTAGTAAATAATAAATTAGTTTGAAAATGTTGCCAAGTCAGGAAATTATCTAAACCAATGATTCTTAAATGCTTTATTTTTAAAAACAGTGTGAGAGATGGTGGCATAATGAAGGAACATTTCCCCAGGAAACTGGACATTTAAACCCACTAACTGGGCCATGAAATCCCTCTGCCTCCCCGTCCCCTCCTCTGCCCCTGTCACTCTTCTTTATGCTCCCAGGATAGGCTAGGGAGAATGAAATACATAAAGCTGATATCATGAGGGTAGCCAAAGATAGGATCAGAGCTGGGAAATACAGAAATCTTGGGAAGTGCAGGGGTGGGGAATATGGAGGCAGACTCTTTAAGAATCACTAATCTAACTAGGACCTAATTCAATGCATTAAAATACTGATCAAACATACTTCTATTTCACTCTTCTCCTGTCTTACAATAACTCTATTCTCCACTGATTCTGTTTGGCTTCCCCTTGTGATCAAATGTGGGTAAGCAATATTTAGAATCTTATGGTTAATATAAACACATTAATACACATAGATAATCCAATACCTAAAAGAAGCTTATTAATCTTTTTCACTTTTTTCATCAGATTAGTCTGGCAAAAGCCCTTCATTATCCTGACTTCTCATTCTCAAGTGGTGTGTTTTAAAATCTGTCTTTAAAAGTTAAACTTTCAAAGTCAAAGTTGAAAAAGGGGATCAAACAACTGAGAATCTTCCATATGAGCTTCCATTTGGTCCCAGTTTGGTCATGAAACAGGTCATTCTTTTATTGTGCTTGTTTTTGAGCTCCTGTGGGTTTTTTTGACATATGAGCAGAGCACAGTAGCACAAGATGACTTTTTTCTCTGTGAAGAAGCCTTTGGACATGTTTGTGGGTAAGGGATTTGTTCGTGGGTCATTTGCCCTGCTTAAGCACTTCTGAGTTCTTGTTTTTTTTAAATTTTCATTCCAAGACTTTCTGAATAAGAGAAGAATGGTGATATTAATGTCATTTGAGTTTGGTCCATTTGACACAAAACTAGAGAGAAAATGCTTGAATTTCCTTTTCTACTTCATGAACTCACCCTCAGGAAAAAGAAGGATAAAATCCATTTCCTTACAAAAATTAAATAACCACCGAGAGTGAGATCATCTTGAATCACAACATAAGTGACCAATCTACTAGTTTTAAATTGGTCCTAGTGGACAATGGAAAAATTAAATCTAAAAGAGAGTGTGGATGGTGTAAATTACAAGTATTTATTCCCCAGATTTTCAGTGGGAGAAAGAGGTTGACAGGAATGTTTGTTGTTTCATTTTTGGTTCAAATTGTTGTTTCCTATTCATTTAATGAGATACAGGATCAGTTAATGTCAGGTGATACTAATGAATATTTTCTCCAGGTTTGTAGGAGATAAATAGAAGGAACTTTATTTATAGGTGCAAAGCATCATTAAAGTCATCCACAGTCACCTCATTTGAGGTGATTAGGGATGAATTAATGAATCAATCAATTAGGAATTTATGTAGCACCTAGAAACGACAGGCACTATGTTAGATGTTGGAGAACCAAATTACGTAAATGAAGCAACCTTAGTCCTCAAGCTTCTTGCATATCATTGGGGCAGATGTACAAAAAAAAATAAGTAGACACAAATTATATACAAATACAATACAATACAATTTTATGGAGGTACTAGGAGTCTAGTGTGTGTGTGTGTGTGTGTGTGTGTGTGTGTGTGTGTGCATGCGCGTGTGTATGTAAAGTCAGGAAAGGTCTCCTGTGGAAGGATGAAAGGGATTGTAAGAGGTGGAAATGAGAAGGCAATGCATTCAGGACATGGCGGACAGAGCTGCGTAACAGAAATCATGCCATGTGTGAGGGACATTTAAAGTAATTTGTTTCCACCACAATAAACATAAAAAAGAGTTGTATAATGTATCTGGAAAGGTAGTTTGGATCTATATTGTGAAGTCTTTAAATGTTCAACAAAGAATTTATATTTGATTCTAGAAGTGTTAGGAAGTCCCTGGAGCTTCTTAAATAGCAAGATCATACACATGTTTCACAACTGTCACATTGGTAGCTATGTAGAGTATGGATTGAAGAAGGGAGAACATGGAGTAAGGAAATCCAACTAGGAGCCCATACTAATTACCCAGAAGAAAAGTGATGAGAATCCGAAGTGGTGATAGGTATGTGAATAGTAAAAAGGGGATGATTGTGAGAGAAGTTAGAATTGGCAAGATTTCCCAAGTGATTGGCTATGAGACAGGGTGGGGAGGGAGAAGCTTGGTAAAGGACAAGAAGAAGTCAAGGGTAACTTTGAAATTTGAACTGGCTTCTCAAAAACAATTCACAGTTAGCATGTGTGTAAGATTCTACAAATCTGAGACTGTTCTGATTCTAGGTCTAACCACAGACCTGCTCATCTGATACCTAAAGAACAATCTTCTTGTTGGTGTTGTTGTGTTTGTCTTTCATTCGTGAAGAGAAAGGTGACATCAGGAAATGATGATGTGACTTGCAATTGACTTGGATTTGAGGGAGGGAGGGATGTGCAAGGTCACCAGTCTCACTCTTTCCTCCAGAGCCATCTGGGTCCAGTGGCCTGATAATTGTCAGGACAACTGAAAGTGGCTAGAATGCAATGGGAGACCCTGGCCCTTTTAGGCTAAGGTCTTTTCAGGTTCTCACTTTGAATAAGGTAATGCACATTCAGTGAATAGGCCTCTTTAAGAGGTGAGTCAAGCGGTGGTCCCCGTTAATGAAAACAATCAGAGAGGGTTGCTGACCAAAAGAGAAAGAGTTACTGTTTACTATTTACATTCCCTCTGTACTAGGAGGGCAGGGATGTATTATATAACCTATGCACTCCAGAGTAATTTGTGTTTAAGACCTGGTCACTGGATTCAGATGGCTCTGGAGGAGAAGTGAGGTTGCTAACTTGCACAGCCCTCTCTCGCTCAAAACAAAGTCAAGCGCAAGTCATGTCACTATCTCTGATGGCATGGTCTTCTTTGGCAATGAAGGACAAACACGCATTTGCCATCAGTTGGGAAAAGTTAAGTTTCTCCTCACCTAATTTTTTTGTATGTGATTTTTAATATTCAGGTGGTTCATGATTTTTGAATTTATTTTGAAGTCTAGTGTAAAGTATGGAACTAAGCTTAATTTCTACCAGATTTCTTTCTAGTTTCTGAAACAATTCTTTTGGAACTTATTGTATGCTGGATTATTGTATTATTTCTGATTATCCTTCACTTAGTCTATTCTGTTTGTCTGCTTTTCTCTTTCTTAAGTCAAACATAAATTCACTGGATGTTTGTTGTGTTATACTTTGAGCTCTGAAGTATTATTCCCTTTTCATTCCTATTTATTTGTCATCGTTTTCATCATTTCATTTTATATTCTAGGTATTTTTTTAATTCTGCCAAGCAAATTTTGCTATTATTTTATCAAACTCTATCAATTATCCCCTTGGTAATTTGATTAGAATACTATTGGCGTTGTATATTAAATCTGGCAGTATTTTCTTTTTTTTTTATTATCCTTGAATAGCCCAGTCGTGAGCAATGACTACTTCTCCAGCTACGTAAATTGTTCTGCATTTTATTAAGGAACATTCTGCAACTGAATCTGTGAAACTATTAAGTATGCTTTCAAAGACAGACTCCAAATTATTTTGTGAACTTTTGCATATTCAGAAAGGGATTTTTCCTTCTATTATTGCCTCTTGGATTCTGTTATTATAATGGGGGAAAACTGTTGATATTTGTGGGATTACTTTGTGTCCTGAAACTTTGTGAATCTATAACTTATTTCAGATTTGCATCTTTGTTGATTCTGCAAAGTTTTTTTTTTTTTATGAAAACCATCATGTCATCCACAAATAAGGAATAATTTAATCTTTTTTTTACTACATTTATGCCTTAATATTTTTATCTTTTTGTTGTTTATTGCTAATTTTTCCTAGAACAACATTAAATAATAGTGGAGAGATTTGACATTTTTTTGTAAAAGACTTTTTATTTTGAGATAATCATGAGGTTCTGAAAATCAAATTTTGTGATTAATTGCATTGTTTTCCTGATTTTGACTATCTTTGCATCTTTTGTATGAATCTAACTTAGTTATAATGCGTGATACTTTAGATGAGTTGCTATTATATGTTTGATGTAATTTTGAAAATAAAGAGTATTCACTACTGATATTGTCTTCTATGTCTTTCTTTGCTTTATCTTTCCTTGCTTTGCATATGAGAACTATATTTATCTTATAGAAGGAGATCAAAATGACTTTTTATTTGAGGGGAATAATTTTATAGTATTGGTATTAATTTTTATTGAATATTTTAATAAAATTATCTTGAAAATCCATCGTACTAGGTATTTTTGGTTGTTCTTTTTATCAAAAATTTTCTTTCATTTTCTGATTTTGGGTTACTCATTCTATTATTTTTGGATATTTTATATTTTTGAGGATAGGACTATCCTTTCTTTTGTCTCCTCAACTTCATTAGCATACAGCTGTTCATGTTAGATTTTAATAAGTCCTTTTTTATTCTTTCTGGTTTTGTTGTATTTTCATCTTATTTACCTGCTATTTTGTTGATTTGATTTTTTTTCCTTATTCTTTTTATTTAAGCTGTCTAAAGGTTTATTGATATCTTTTCAAAAAAGCTAGGTTTTAGTTTGATCATTTTGATAATATTGTATCCCATTCATCTATTTTCACTCAGTTTAATTATTTTGGTTTTTTCTTGCTGAGTTTCTAATTAAAAAAATATATTCAGCTAACTAATCTTTTCCTTTTTTATTCTGTTAATCTATGTTTTTAGTGATCTATCACCCACTCCTGGAGGACAGCTTGAGTTACCTTACAGAAATTTTGGTAAATGCTTTCATCCTATCATAGTCTTTTGCATAATTGCTCATCATTTCTGTATTTTGTCCTTTCACCTCTTAATAATCTAGACTTTCATTGTTGATTTTATATTTATTTCTTTGTCTATTTCTTCTGTTCCCTGATCTGATTATTAGTTATCTTTTGTTATAGTCTATAAAATATTTCTTCCCTTTTACATTTATTTGCAATATCTCTGTGCCATATTGCACTAAAGTTTCTTTTTGCTGAGAAACACCTGAATTTCAATTGGTCCACTTCAAAAAACTCTATTGTAATTTTAGCTAATTTTTCCAAAAATGTGTTAAAATGCTATAAAAATGCTAACTAATATAATTTGAGATAGATAGGTGGTGCAATGGATAGAGTCCTGAACCTAGGGTCAGGAAGACATGAGTTCATATCTGACTTCAGCTACTTACTAACTGTGTAACTGGGCAAGCCAAATAATTTGTCTTACTCAGTTTCTTCATCTATAAAAGGAGGATAATAATATCTACCTTACAAGTTTATGTGAGAATAAAATAAGATATTTGTAAAGCTCTTTGCAAATCAGAAATTGTTGGGTAAATACTATTTACTACTATCAACATTTTTCACTTCATTGGTACAGAGTACAATAAATCCATGCCTTCTCATTCTGATCATTTGTGTGCATATCCCACCCAAATACTTAAGACAGCTTACTCAGTATGGTAGAGGTCTTCATCTAGGTCTTTTAATATTTGGTAGCTTCCACTGGAATTGTCTAATCTCTTATCCTTTACATAAATGTCCTTTACCATTCAACTTCCTTTTCTGATCACACATTTCCTGGATAATGTATTTTATGGTACTCTTTGTTTGCAAATCATATTTTGACAATATGTCATATCTGAGTTATTCCTATTGCACATCTCTTTTGTCATTGGACTGTAATTTTGATTCTTGGGAGGTTATGATGTTTCATGATTCAAAACCATATGATAGAAGACTTCTGGGGAGTGGAGCCAAGTTGGTGGAGAAGGGAAATCATTTATCTCAGCTATCCCAATGTTACCTTTCAAACAACTATAAAATAATACATTAAATCAAATTCTGAAATGGTAGAGGGAAAAAAATGGTCAGAGTGAGGCATACTTCCAACCCAAGATAACTTAGGAAGTTTGAAAGAGAGACCTGTGACACAGGGGTGGAGTTTGGAGTGGAGCCCAAACTATGAAATACAGTAGTGGGACTAAGTGGTGATGACAGAACTGTAGCAATTTTGGGAGATGTCAAGCCAGAGATAGTAATGGAACCTGGCAACTGGTCAGAAAGATTATGGGGACAAGATTATGCTAGCCCTAGACACAGAGCCAAAGCTGTTTGGCAACTCCATTGCCCATATTCACTTCTGGGTTATAGTTAAAGGGTAGAGAGGAGTACTTTTGGTCAAGAGGAAGTAGAAGTCCTAAAAGGAAGTATCTCTTTCAATCATAAGTAGCCAGAAAGAAGCCATTTAGATGCCAGGGAGCAAAAGTCAGGATCACTGATGATTCAGCAGCTATCCCATTAAATTAATGGAGAGCTTGGCATATGATATTCAGAATGGCAAAAGAGCTGGGGTCAAAATCAACATTAACCTACTATATGGCCAATGACATACCCACACCAGCCACTATGGATATACAGGTGTAATTTGAGGGCAAATTAGGAAAATGTGAACTCCGTTCCTCAAAGATGGAACCAAAACATTTATTCAGATACCAGAAAGCCAATTCCACCATGGTAACAAAGAAGTTTGCACCTCCATCCCCAAGTGTTCCCTCTGTCAGACTTTCCCATAAACAAGTGCCCTTAGGCAAAATGCCTTTCTCTCACCCAGGCTAGCTGCTCCATTCTGCTCTTTCTGCTGCCTCGCTCTTAGCTCCACTTCACTCTCCCTTCCTGTTGTACCCTTCCTGCTGTACCATTCAGCAAGCTCCTTCCACCATGGGCTTCATGTGACTCAAATTGTGGGCTGAATCAAAGCTTAAAGCAGGTCACATGGGTCTATTAAGGGGCAGGGAAGATCTTCAAAATCCCTTAACATTACACCTACCCAGCAAAACTGAGCATAATCCTTCATGGGGGATAAAAAGGATATTTAATGAAATAGAGAGCTTTTAAGGATTTTTGATGAAAAGTCCAGAACTGAATAGAAAATGTGACTTTCAAACGCAAGACTCAAGAAGCCTAAAAAGGTAAACATGAAAGAGAAACAATAAGGAACTGAATAGATTTAAACTGTTTACCTTTCTATATGTAACTTTTAAGAACTTTTTCAGTATTAGGGCAGTTCAAAGGATTAAACATAGAAAGAGGAAACTAAAGTCAGTCAATTATATTGGGAAGATGTAAAGAAATGAATGAGCAAGAAAGAGGAACATTCTGGGAGAAGGGAGAGGGGAGAAGGTTAGGGAAATTATCTCCCATAAGGATAGTATGTAAGGAAGAGCTTTTATGGCAGAGGGGAAAGTGTTAATGACAGAGACAACAGTTGAATCCCACTCATATCTAAACTGGATCAAAGAAGAATATATGCATTATGTTATATTATGTTACATTACATTGTGTTATGTTATATCATATTATATTACAAATTTATTAGTATACACATATATATATGTGTACACCCATAAGCACATACACACACACACACACACACACACATATATATATATATACACATATATGTATGTATGTACACAATTAATAATAGAAATCGATCTTACCCAATAAGGAAGTAGGAGGAGATGGAGATAAGAAAAAAGGGAGTGATAAAAGGGTAGGACAGATAAAAGAAGACAGTGGTCAGAAGCACAATGAACTTTGGGAGAGGGAGGGAGTGAGGGAGGGAAGGAGGCAGGGAAGGAGAGAAAGAGACAGAGAGAGAGAGAGAGAGAGAGAGAGAGAGAGAGAGAAGAAAATGAAAGAGAAAATGCACAGTTAATAATCATAACTGTGAATGGAATGATATCATGATAATTTAAATTGGAAGATCTTTCCTAATCATAAATAGGACCATGTGACCTGCCTGGGTCACATGCAAGCCTCAGTCATATGAGTATGAGTCACATGGAGCCTATGGCAGGAGGAGTTTGCTGAATGGGTGGAACAGGAAGAAGGAGAACTAGAGCAGAGCTAAGAGGAAATTGGTCAGAGTCTAGTCAGAGCTAGGAAGTATACAGGCACCTGGCTAGTGTGAGTGAAAGAGCTTGTTTGTGATTTGTGTAAGAGAGCTGGTTTGTGGGAAGTCTGGCAGGGGGAAAGCTTGGAGTGTTGTCCTCTGCATTGTTTTGTGTTAGATGTTTGCTTCTATGATGGATTTCTGGTGTGTGAATACATTTTAAATTACATTTTTAAATTTTAAAGGTTCTGTCTTCCATGTGGAGAGTCTATTGTATTTCCTGATTCAGAATTGTGCCAGGATACTCTTGGCCATTTTAGGTGCTGTGAATATCACATTGGTGCTACAGATGAACTAACCCATAAAATAACAGCAGGTAGCAGAATGGATTAGAAACCAGAATCCAATAGTATGTTGTTTACAAGAAGCACACCTGAAACAGAGAGATACACAGAGTTCCAATAAGGGGCTAGAACAAGATCTACCATTCTTCGGCTGAAGTGAAAAAGGACATGGGTTGCAAACATGATCTCAGACGTAGTAGGAGCAAAAAGAGACCTAATTAAAAAGGATGAGCAGGGAAAATACATCTCACAAAGAGGAACCATAGACAATGAAGTAGTACCAATATCAATCTTACACGTACCATGTCATAACTTCCAAAGTCTCAAAGAAATAATGAAATGAACTACCAGAGTAAATTGACAGTGACACTACACTAGCGGGGAACCTCAACTTTCTCCTCCCACAGCTAAATAAATCTAACCATATAATAAATAACAAGGAAGTCAAGGAGATGAATAGAATCTTAGAAAAGATAAATATGATGAACTTCTAAAGAAAACTGATTGGGAATAGAAAGTAGAATAAGTTTTTCTCAGTTTTACATGGCAACTTCACAAAAATTTACCATGTGTTAGGGCATAAAAACCTCTTAAATGCAAAAAACCAGAAATATTAAATGAATTCTTTTCAGCCTAATGCAATAAAAAATTATTAAAGGGCCATGGAAGAATAGATTAAAAAATAATTGAAAACTTTATGATCTAATCCTTAAAAAATGAGTGGGTTAAAGAGCAAATAATAGAAACAACAATTTCATTAAAAAGAATAATAACAATGAGATAACATTTCACAATTTGTGGGATGCAACCAGAGCAGCACTTAGGGGAAAATTTATATCAATAAATACTTAAATGAATAAATGAGAGGAAGAGCAGATCAATGAACTGAGCATGTAATTAAATAAATAGAAAAGGAATAAATAAAAAAAATTACCAATTAATACCAAAAGGAAATCCTGAAAATCAAAGGAGAATTTAATAAAATTGAAAGTAAGAAAATGAACCAATAAATATAGCTAGGAACTGTTTTCATGAAAATCCAGTAAAATAGCTAAACAATTGTTTAATTTAATTTTTTTTCTTTTTTTTTTTATTTAACTTTTAACATTGATTTTCACAAAATTTTGGGTTACAAATTTTCTCCCCTTTTATCCCCTCCCCACCCAAACACCAAGCATTCTAATTGCCCCTGTGACCAATCTACTCTCTCTTCTATCATCCCTCTCTGCCCTTGTCTCCGTCTTCTCTTTTGTCCTGTAGGGCCAGATAGCTTTCTATACCCCTTTACCTGTATTTCTTATTTCCTAGTGGTAAGAACATTACAGTTGATCCTAACACTTTGAGTTCCAACTTCTTTACCTCCCTCCCTCTCCACCCCTTCCCTTTGGAAGGCAAGCAATTCAATATAGGCCAAATCTGTGTAGTTTTGCAAATGACTTCCAAAATTGTTGTGTTGTATAAGACTAACTATATTTCCCTCCATCCTATCCTGTCCCCCATTACTTCTATTCGCTTTTGATCCTATTCCTCCCCATGAGTGTCGACCTCGAATTGCATTCTCCTCCCCATGCCCTCCCTTCTGTCATCCCGCCCACCCTGCTTGTCCCCTTGTCCCCCACTTTCCTGTATTGTGAGATAGGTTTTCCTACCAAAATGAGTGTGCATTTTATTCTTTCCTTTAGTGGAATGTGATGAGAGTAGACTTCATGTTTTTCTCTCACCTCCCCTCTTTATCCCTCCACTAATGAGTCTTTTGCTTGCCTCTTTTATGAGAGATAATTTGCTCCATTCCATTTCTCCCTTTCTCCTCCCAATATATTTCTCTCTCACTGCTTGATTTCATTTTTTTTTTTAAGATATGATCCCATCCTCTTCAATTCACTCTGTGCACTCTGCCTCTATGTATGTGTGCGTGTGTGCATGTGTGTGTGTGTGTACTCCCACCCAGTACCCAGATACTGAAATGTTTCAAGAGTTACAAATATTGTCTTTCCATGCAGGAATGTAAACAGTTCAACTTTAGTAAGTCCCTTATGACTTCTCTTTGCTGTTCACCTTTTCATGGTTCTCTTCATTCTTGTGTTTGAAAGTCAAATTTTCTTTTCAGCTCTGGTCTTTTCATCAAGAATGTTTGAAAATCCTCCATTTCATTGAAAGACCAATTTTTCCCCTGAAGTATTATACTCAGTTTTGCTGGGTAGGTGATTCTTGGTTTTAGTCCTAGTTCCTTTGACTTCTGAAATATCCTATTCCATGCCCTTCGATTCCTTAATCTAGAGGCTGCTAGATCTTGTGTTATCCTGATTGTATTTCCACAATACTTGAATTGTTTCTTTCTAGCTGCTTGCAATATTTTCTCCTTGACCTGGGAACTCTGGAATTTGGCCACAATGTTCCTAGGAATTTCTCTTTTTGGATCTCTTTCAGGAGGTGTTCTGTGGATTCCTTGAATATTTATTTTGCCCTCTGGTTCTAGAATCTCAGGGCAGTTTTCCTTGATAATTTCATTAAAGATGATGTCTAGGCTCTTCTTTTGATCATGGCTTTCAGGTAGTCCCAAAATTTTTAAATTGTCTCTCCTGAATCTATTTTCCAGGTCAGTTGTTTTTCTAATGAGATAGTTCACATTATCTTCCATTTTTCCATCCTTCTCTCTTTGTTCTGTGATATCATGCTTTCTCGCAAAGTCCTTAGCCTCCATCTGTGCCATTCTAGTTTTGAAAGAACTATTTTCTTCAGTGAGCTTTTGAATCTCCTTTTCCATTTGGCTAATTCTGCTTTTGAAAGCATTCTTCTCCTCATTGGCTTTTTGAGCCTCTTTTGCCAATTGAGTTAGGCTAGTTTTCAAGGTGTTAATTTCTTCAACATTTTTTTGGGTCTCCTTTAGCAGGGAGCTGATCTGCTTTTCATGCTTCTCTTTCATCCCTCTCATTTCTCTTCCCAGCTTTTCCTCCACCTCTCTAACTTGATTTTCAAAATTCTTTTTGAGCTCTTCCATGGCCTGAGCCCATTGGGTGGGCTGGGACACAGAAGCCTTGATTTCTGTGTCTTTGCCTGATGGTAAGCATTGTATTTCCTCATCAGAAAGGAAGGGAGCAAATGCCTGTTCTCCAAGAAAGTAGCCTTCAATAGTCTTATTTCTTTTCCCTTTTCTGGGCATTTTCCCAGCCAGTGACTTGACCTCTGAATATTTTCCTCACACCCACCTCGCCTCCTGATCCTCCCAGCCAGCGCTTGGGTTCTGAGATTCAAATGCTTCTTCCAGCCTTAGGGCTTTTGGCGGGGGCAGGGCTGCTATTCAGTATGAGATTATGTTCAGGTGGTCAGGTCAGGGCAGGGCCACCTCTCAGGCTCAGTTCCCTCAGGGGGTTTATGCACAGACCTTCCACAATGGATTCAGGCTCCCGCCTGCTTGGGGAGCCCTGGTCTGCAGCCGCCTCTCAGCTTCTACCTCCCGGGGGGGCCCGAATCATGGGGGCACCCCACTCCCCTCTTGACCCGCCAAAGAGACTCTCTCACAGACCCCCGTCACCTGGGGGCAGAGGGACGTGTGCGGCTGCTGGAGATCCCATCCCTGAAGCCTGCTCAGGTCTGTTTCTCTTGGTGCCATGGCCGCAGCAGGTCTGGGCTGGGCTGGGTTCCGCGTCTGCAGTGCGACGGACCTTTTGCAAGAGGTTTGCAGGTCCCTCCGGAACAGAAATCTCCCTTGCTCCAATATTCCGTGGTCTCTGGGTGCAGAATTCGCCATGAGTTACTCCCCTGTAGCTGTTTTGTGGGTTGTGGGTTCGGAGCTATGTGTATGTGCGTCTTTCTACTCTGCCATCTTGGCTCCGCCCCCTTTTAAATTTAATTTTAAAAAAGAAAGAAGAAACCCAAATCACCAGTACAAAAATTTAAAAAAAGTGAATGTATCACCAATGAAGATGAAATTAAAGCAATAATTTGGAGGTATTTTCTCAATTATATGCCAGGACAACTGACAACTAAGTGAAATTGACAAATATGTATAAAAATATAAACTGTTCAGATTAGCAGAAGGAAATCAAATAATTTAATAACCCCATCTCAAATAATTTAATAACCCCATCTTAGAAAAAAATTAAATAAGAAATTAACAAACTTGCTAAGGAAAAAAATACCTATGATCAGATGGATTTACAAGTGAATTCCATCAAACAATTAAAGAAAAATTAACTTCAGTACTATACTATTTGAAAGAAAATAGGTAAAGAAGGAGTCATATGACATTCCTTTTGTGATACAAATATAATTTTGATACCTAAACCAGGGAGAACAAAAACAGAGAAAGAAAATTATAGATCAATTTCCTTATTGAATATTGATGCAAAAATTTTTAACAAAATAATAGGAAAGAGATTACAGCAGTATAACAAAAAGATTATATATTATGGCTAAAATTTATAACAGGAATGCAGGACTGGTTCACTAGTAGGATAAATATCAGCATACAGGATCATATCAATAACAACAAAAATCATATGATTATATCAATAGACTCAGAAAAAGCCTTTGACAAAATACAATACTCATTCCTTTAAAAATACTAGAAACTATAAGAATTGATGGAACCTTTCTTAATATGATAAATACTATCTATCGAAAACCAAGAGCAAGTATTATTTGTAATGGGAATAACCCTGAAGCATTCCAAATATGATGAGAGGTGAAGCAAGGTTGTATATTATTATTATTGTGTTAAAGATACTTGTTACAGTGATAACACAAGGAAAAGAACCTGAAGAAAAAAATATCCACGAGGAAACAAAAGTGTCACTCTTTGTAAAAGGTATTATGGTATACTTAAAGAACCTGAGGGGGTCCAATAAAACCCTAGTTGAAACAAACAGTAACTTTAGCAAAGTTGTAGTACATAAAACAAATCCTCAGAAATCATAAGAATTTCCATATATTACCACTGAAATCCAGAGGAAGAGAAAAAATTCCACTTAAAGTACCTGCAGACAATATAAAATACTTGGACATCTTCCTTCCAAGACAAATGCTGAGACTGTAGGGAAAAAATTACAAAATAATTTTGCACACAAAGACAAATAATTAGAGAAATATCAATTGCTCATGGGTAGGGCAAGTCATATAATAAAAATGACAGTTCTTCTTAATTTGCTTTTCAGTGCCATACCAATGAAACTACCAAAGAAATTTTGTATGGAGGTAGGAAAAAGTAATAATGAAATTCTCTTATACTAATAAAAGGTCAAGTGTATCAAGAAAATCAATAAAAAATATGCTATTCCAGTTTATCCAGGTTCCAGATTTAAAATTATATTACAAAGTAGTAATCATCAAAGCAATCTGATACCAGCTAAGAATTAGAGTGGTGGATCAGTGGAATAGGTTAATTTTGCAATATCCCATAGGAAATCAGTACAGTAATTTACTATTTGATAAACTCAATGATATCAGCTTTTGGGACAGTAACTCAATATTTTCATTGAGACAATTGGAAAACAATTTGGCAGAAACTAAATATAGATCAACATCTCATATCATATATCAAGATAAGGTTAAAACAAAAAAATAATTTAAACATAAAGGGTATTATAAATATATAAGGAGAGCAAGGAAAAATGTACCTGTCAGAAATATGAATAAGGGAAGAGTTTAAGACCAATCAAGAGAGAGAGAGAAGATCACAGGAAGTAAAGTAGATAATTTTGATTTCAGGAAACTAAAAAGCCTTTGCACAAATAAAACCAATGTAAACAAAATTAGAAGGAAAACTGAAAAATGAGCAAAACATTTTACATCACATTTCTCCTCTAAAGGCCTCATTTTTCAAGTATATAGGGAACTAAATCAAATTTGTATAAAAAAAATCCATTCCCAAGTTTGTAAATTATCAGAGGAAATTAACAGGCAGTTTTCAGAAGAAGAAATCAAAGAATCATTAGTCACATGAAAACATGCTCTAACTCACCACTGATTAGAGAATTACAGATTCAAACAACTCTGAGATACTACCACATACCTGTCAAATTGGTTAACATGAGAGAAAATAAAAATGAAAAATTCCAGAGGAGACGTGAAAAAAATGGACACTAATGTACTGTTGGTGAAGTTGTGACCTAGTCAACTATTCTGGAGAACAATTTGCTCATGCCCCATGACCCAGCAATACCACTACTGGGTCTTTATCCTAAAGAAAGCAAAAAAAAATTTAAAGAGCCTCTCTTTGTACAAAAATATTTATAGTAGCAATGTTTGTTGTGGCAAAAAAATGGAAATTGAGAGCATTTGCATCAATTGAAGAATAGTTGAAAAAGTTGTGGTATATGATTGTGATGGAATACTATTGCACATAACAATGATGAGCATTAAGGTTTTTTATAAAACCTGGGAAGACTTATATAATGTCATGCAAAGTGAAGCGAGCAGAATGAGGAAAAAAATGTCCACCATAACATCAATGTTGTAAGGATAATTAACTATTAGCCATTCTGATCAAGAAAATGATTCAATATTATTAAAATTGACTTGTGATGAAAAATAATATCCACCTTTGGAGACAGAACTGATGAATTCTGAATACAGATTGAAGCATACTTTTTAAGATTTTATTCTCCTGGTTTATTTTTGACTGTATTTTTTCTGCAAAATGTTTAATGTAGAAATGTTTTTCATGACTATTCATGCATAATTGGTATCAAATTGCTTTTCTTCTCAAAAACAGGGGAGAAGTGCAAGAGGGAGGAAAAGAATTTGAAACTCAAAATTAAAAAAAAGTTTCTAAAAATTTTTTTACATGTGATTGAAAAATATTTATTGAAATATACATATACATACATGTATATGTATGTATGTATACACACATATAGCATCAGTGGAAGAAAATCAATCTTAAAAAATTCCCATTGGTCTTTTCAGGCAAAATGCCTTCCACATCCAGAGAAAGAACTATGGGATTCAACTGCAGAATGTAGCAGAACATTTTCTTTTGTATTACGTTTTGGTTCATTATATGATTTCTCCCATTCATTTTAATTCTATGTAACATGACTATGGTGAAAATGTATTTAATAGGAATGCGTATGTAGCACCTATATAAAACTGTATGCCATCTCGGGGAGGGAGGGAGAGGAAAAAATCTAAGTTATGTTGTAGTGATTGTAGAACACTGAAAATAAATTTTAAAAAGCCTGAAAAAAATAAAATACAGATTTATTGAATGTCAGTGGGCATCTTGAAATATTTGAAATTTGTATAATTTGCCAAACACAATTTGCCAGCTTCTCTACTCTTTAATTCTTGCTCCAACTTGTTGCTTATCTGTCATATTTTTCAAAGACATATGTACTAATAAACTAAGTTAAGAGAATTCATACACAAGTATTAGACTTTTGTAATTAACTTTTCTCCCATATAGATTGTTAAGTTGATCTATTTTGAGTGGCTCCAGATTTCATCCAGAAGGTAGAATCAATATTATTTTTGATCTAGGTATAATCACATAATGAAGGCAGCTATGTTCCTCAGAGGATAGAAAACTGGAACTAGAGTCAAGAAGACCTGATTTCAAATTCAGCCTTAGATACTGTCTAGCTCTGTGACTTTGGACAAGTCACCTAACCTTTGTTTGCTTTAATCCACTGAAGAAGGAAATGACAAATCATCATAGTGTTTTTGCCTAGAAAACTCCATACAGAGTCACAAAGAGCTGAACAGGAATAAATGTCTGCAAGAAACCTAAATAACATAAATGAACGAAGTCTTGGCTCTCACCATCTCCAGTCAATATTCAATAAACTCTTATTAAATACCTACTATAGGCTAGGTAGTATGCTAAACACTGAGGATACAAATAAAAAAAAATAGTCCTTGACCTCAAAGAACTTACAGTCTAATAGGAAAAGACATTATGCAAAAAGGGACTTGAAGGAATGTACATAGTAGGGTGCAAACATGTGTGTGTGTGTGTTTGTCCTTCATTACCGAAGAAGACCATGCCATCAGAGAAATAATGACATGACTTGCACTTGACTTTGTTTTGAGTGAGGGAGGGCTGTGCAGGTCACCAGCCTCTCTTCTCCTCCAGAGCCACCTGAGTCCAGTGACCAGATATTCATCAGGATGACTGGAGATGACCCAGGATGATGTAAACACATGATAATGATGAAGTCAGGTCCAGAACAGAAGGATAGTCTGCAAGTCCTTTAAAATGGAAGTTTTGGAAAGAGTTCATTGCTCTGTTCTCCAATCAGATAAGCAGATAGTAATGAGGCTACTTGTGAAGTATGACTATCAAGTCTAATGCAATCTTGCAAGACGATGACTTTCGTGATGATGAAGTTGCTGGCATGACAAAACAGTTAAGTAAAGAGAAATGCAGGAGGGCAATGAGGGGCATCTACAGGTGATTCTTCTCTTTGAATTCTGGTGTTCTCATTACTTTCTATGGGTTTAAGTATCATCTCTATAGAAAAGGCCTCTTAAATTACATTTCCAATATTTATTTTTCTTGACCTCTAGACTGAAAAGCATAAAATGCCTAATGAATGTTTCCCATTGGTTTTCCCTTCAGTACTTTAAGTGTAATATGACTAAAACTTAATTCATTTTTTTCCTCCTTTATTAAATCGTCTTCTTAGTGTCTCCATTTTTTGCTGAACGCAAGCAATATTTCTTAATAAACATTACTGAAGAGAAATGTTTAGGTGCCACCTTATGATACAAGAGCTTTTAAGACTGTATTTTGGTTCATTTAGTAAAATGCATTTTTATAGTTATAAAACAAAAAGCAATGAGGGATCTTATGTTCTTTATTCCTCTCAATCACTTGTGTAACTGAAAATTTTGTCTACTATAGAAAAAAATTTCTGACTTCACATGAGTCAAAAATTTCTTTTGATGTGTTGAACAACCAATCATAAACTTTTTTAGATATAAGAATGTAGGTTTGTAGATACATAATTCTTCAACACACAAAAATAATAACACAATGTATTATTGTCACGTTTTGTCACATTCTCCAAATATCTAAAAATATTCTGCCTAAGTGGCTTACATGGTGCCTTCTTGCACAACCAATTAGACTCTGGGCTAGAGGGTCCCACACCTTTCTAATTAAGTCCTGATTTCCAAGCTTCCCTTCCCTAAGCCAATCTAGAGACTTTGAATGGAAACAGTATATATTGTATCCCTTGAAGAGAAAGGTGTGTGCAGAGAGAGAAGCAGGCAGAGAGGGAAACAGGCAGACGGAAGAACTTGCCTAGGGAAGTTGCTTGCCAGGAGGCTTGATGGAGGGAAATGTCAGCACTCCCTAGACTAGTGATGAGATTCTTACTAAATCTTGCCTTCTGATATCCCAATAGGGATGTCTCAAATAAATATTTTGGTTTTTGTCTTGGAGGAAGAGAGAGTTTTATATTTTGTGAAGCAAACATGGAGATATGTGTCTATATTCATCGCAACTGTTATGGGTATCACACTGGCACTACAGCTACTCAGGGAGCCTGAGACTGCTGCATCACCATTAAGTTCAAGATATCCGAACCACACTAGGACTAAAGCTGTTTGACTCTCTGCACTATGTGGCACCAATATGCTGATTCCCAAGAGCAGAGACCCAGGACTGCCTAAGGAGCTGCAAACTTGACCAAATTTAAAAAAATGGAGCAAATTAAACAGCTTCATAGTCATTCAGGATTATGATTAGACCCATTAGTCACTATTGTAGTTCCAGTCCATGTTGGGATTGGAAGCTCAAATCCGTGTGGACGGTCTTGGGCGGGTAAAAGTGGGACTTCTAAATCTTAGAGTCTTACGAGGCCCTCCATGAACAGCGGGGATTCAAGAAGGTCAGACTGAGCTAGCTCAGCTAGCTCGGGTATTTCCGCCTCTCCCCGGGAGATACTTGATGGGTGGAGTCTCCCTGCCCTCGAGGTCATCCCGGATCTGGGCACACTATTGTTATCTAACAGCACGGTATTTAGATGCAAACTGTGTGGCTGAAGGTTAAGTAGGATTGAGGAAGCCTGAAAGCTCTCTCAGCACGTGAGGAGCCAAGAGGACAGTAGGCTCCGCTTTCATTCTTTCCTCTCTCCCCTCCCCCTCTCTCCCCGCTTGTACTTCTATTTCCAATCCCTTAAGATCTTAGCCTCCTTAGGAAATCTCCCCCTCTTCCTCCTAAGGAAGACCCCCTGCACTTGTAACCTAGACCCTGAAATAAAGCTCAACCCTTGTTCGACTGGAACGTCCTCTCATATGAGCATCCGGTTTTGGCCAACCGAAGACCTCGGAGGTGAGGTAAGAAGACTCGGGTTGCCCACACAGGCCTCTAGGCCTGGCAGTTGGTGTCTCCGAACAGGGACAGGAGCGCAGATATCCTGGGTGTTTTTGGGGAACACCCGGAAGGGGCTGTGAAAGAAGCGAGTCCCGAATCCTAGATTCGGAAGGAGAGAAAGAGTGAGAGAAGCTTCCCACACCCATGGGAAAAGGGCAGAGATGGGGAATCTATTGCCAGTAATAAAGCCAGAGGAACAGGAGGTCTGGGCTGAGAAACTTCACAGGGAATGCAGGAAGGCGGGGGTCACAATAGAGTTAGATGACCTCCGAGAATTTTGTAAAAGGATTTGGAAAGTTTCTCCTTGGCTCAAGCAGGCAGGAATATCAAGAGAAAAATGGGGAGCGGTCGGAGAGCAAATGACTGCTTATGAGCAACAATAACCTGGGGAGCTGGAGGATTTAGATTTCCTGATATTCGGTGTAATTAAGAGCCTGCTGGAAGGGCCGGAGAGGCCAGGGCGGGATTGGAATGAGAGTGGAAGCGGAGAGAGAGGAGGGGAGAACACGGGAGGGACGGAGAGTCCAGGCAAGCAGAAAGTTAAGCGGAAAGTTAAGGAGCGTAAAGAAAAAATAGACTGGGAGCTCCATCTAGCAGATGGAAAAGGCGAGGCAGGGGAGAATACGCCGTGCCTTCCCTCCGCGCCTCCTTATAACCTGCTCCATTGGTCAGACAGTTCAGGGCCACAGTCCAGTTTGGAAAAAGGAATAAGAAAGGCTATAGAGAATGGAGAAGATGTAGGGACATTTCCTGTGCTAGAAATAGTGAACCCCAGTGTCCCCGGTGGCGTTCGAAGGAGCCACATACCCATAGAGTGGAAGAGAGTGGCGACTCTTAAAGAGGCTTGTACCAAGCATGGCCCTAATTCACCCTTTGTCATAGCCATGCTTGAGACTCTCAGTGGTCAGTTCGTTCTGACTCCTAATGACTGGAAGAGCTTAGCTAGAGCCTGCCTTACCCCTGGGCAGAATGTGATTTGGGTATCAGAATTTTCTCAGAGGGTAAAGAGCACTACTGGTGGGCTAGGGGCTCAGGCCCCCCAGGCTTATCAGCAATTTACAGGAACAGGGCAGTTTGAGGCTACAGGAAATCAATTACAGTACTTGGCCGCCGATTATGTTTTGATTGCCGGAATGGCTATTAGCCGCCTCGGGATGAGGTTATCAAATTTTTAGTAAGGGCCATTGCTGTTGCTCTGGAGTCCCCACCCTTGAATTGGAAGTCAGACACCCCGATTTGGGTGGAGCAATGGCCCCTGACTCCAGAAAAACTCCAGGCACTACAACTACTGGTTAAGGAGCAATTAGCACCCTGGAATGCTCCTGTGTTTGTTATAAATTAAAAATCCGTAAAGTTCAGGTTCCTTACAGATGTTAATCAAGCATTTGTGAGCACCTGGCAGCAGCTATACCAAATAAACAGCCACTATGCATTCTTATCAATTTTACCTTAAAGGCGATCCTCGCTAAACAAAGAAGGGGAAAAGGTCGCCTAATACAATCAGAGCTAAGATTAATAGGCCTAATACAATCAGAGCTTGATACAGCTGTCTCAAAAGGCTCACATACTACTCCAGCTATGAGACATTTTAAGATACTAATATGGGGTCGAGGGTATGTTTGTGTCTCCACAGGAAAAGGTGATGCGTGGATTCCCATTAGAAGGATCCGTAGGTGGGAACCGATGTCAGAGAAGGCGGAGACGCAGGAGGCAGAGACCCTGGAGAGCCCGGAGACCCCGGAGAAGGATCATACACCACCTGAGCCTGCTGCTGACAGCTTTAACTTTGCTGCCCAGAGAGGAGGCAGCCCTCATCACAACCGCAGACACTGCTGCTGACAGCTTCCCATCTAGGCATCTCTTTCCACCAGCTGAAGGAGGACTTTGATATCACAGACTCAGACACTTGGGGGGGGAGGAGGTGACCAATTTTCTACCTGTATAGATCCATTTGCAAGATTAAGGGGGGTTGTGACGTGTAAGGAGCCAACACCAGCTGCTCCTCTTAAAAAATGCTTTGGGATTAGTTGATTGCACTTCCCCTGTTGTAACTCAGCCATTTAGTTTCATCTTTGTTTTATTTGATGCCTCCCTTTGTCAGTTGTACTAGCTGCAGATTTCTGTGTGAATGAAGTCTTGTTGTAGGGTACTCATATGCTAAAGGTCTTCCTAATCCACTCAGCCTCCAGCCACTGTTTGCTCTAGAGCCAGGTGCGCTCCGCGCATAACAAAGAAGGGGAGATGTTGGGATTGGAAGCTCAAATCTGTGTGGACGGTCTCGGGTGGGTAAAAGTGGGACTTCTAAATCTTAGAGTCTTATGAGGCCCTCCACGAACAGCGGGGATTCGAGAAGGTCAGACTGAGCTAGCTCGGCTAGCTCGGGTATTTCTGCCTCTCCCCGGGAGATACGTGATGGGTGGAGTCTCCCTGCCCTCGAGGTCATCCCAGATCTGGGCACACTATTGTTATCTAACAGCACGGTATTTAGATGCAAACTGTGTGGCTGAAGGTTAAGTAGGATTGAGGAAGCCTGAAAGCTCTCTTAGCACGTGAGGAGTCAAGAGGACAGTAGGCTCCGCTTCCTTCTTTCCTCTCTCCCCTCCCCCTCTCTCCCCGCTTGTACTTCTACTTCCAATCCCTTAAGATCTTAGCCTCCCTAGGAAATCTCCCCCTCTTCCTCCTAAGGAAGACCCCCCTGCACTTGTAATTAGACCCTGAAATAAAGCTCAACCCTTGTTCGACTCTGGAACGTCCTTTCTCTCATATGAGCATCCGGTTTTGGCCAACCGAAGACCTCGGAGGTGAGGTAAGAAGACTCGGGTAGCCCACACAGGCCTCTAGGCCTGGCAAGTCCAGATGAGTTAAGACCTTATCTCAATCTATTAAAATAAAATAAGAGATTATCTGTAAAATACCTGGAAAATCAAGACTTTGATGCATTTAAAATTAATTATTTTGTATATATTTACTTTGTACATGGTTTTCCTCTCAGCAGAATGTAAGCTACTTGAAAGCAAGAATTTTTCCATGTCTGTGTCGTAACACCAAAGTCTATCACAGTACTTTTCCATATAGTAGTCATTTATTGTTCATTGAATTGAACCAGATGTCTTGGTTAATGTTTAGCATAGCAGACCTTTAAATTTAATCTACATTATTAACATTTTCCCTCCATCATTTATAAGTCTAAACAATCAAGAAGAGTAAATCAAGCCATGATTTGTAATTTTCGTTAACTTCTGAGCTGTAATTACTAGTAGTGAACATTTAAACAAGCAGTTCTTGAAAACCAATCGAAGCTGGCTCCAGCATACCCTGGATTACTGAACTGTATTGACCTGAATTTAGAGCAAATAGTTTCTGTCATTCCATGTGGTCTAACTTTTCTTTCCATGTGCATTTTCTTAAGTGCTTTTTTAATTTCTTGTTTCTCTGTTCTATTCATGAGCAGAATAAGGCTTCTGAACTTGATTCATATTTTTTTCATGTTTTCTAATATCTTGCTGCATATCTTTCAGTCAGCACCTGGTGTGGAGAAGAGAGGACAATTCCGTGCCATCACCCTGTTATCTCCTGCCTAGTCTCCAGTGTTGAATATGTTGAAAAAGGAAGGGAAGGGGAAAGGAATAAGCATTTATATATTTCCTACTATGTGCTAGGCAATGTGGTAAGCATTTTATAAATATCTCATTTCATGCTCACAACAACCTTGTAAAGTAGGTGCTGTAATTATCCATATTTTGCAATTAAAGAAACTAAATCAAACAGAGATAAAATGACTTGCCCAGTATCACTTATTTAGTAAATGATTTTGTCAAGTTGTACATGTATACACTGTTGACTGTGCAACATGGGAGGTACTGGCACAGGACTGCTCAGCATGGTATGTCCACGTCAGAAAAGGTGCTGTGCTCTTTGAGCAAGGCAGAAATGAGACAGCACAGAGTAAACACAGAGTGCACAAATTTGGGATATCCACTTCAAATATTCACACAGACTATCTGTGCCCAACCTGTGGTAGAGCAGCCTGAGCTCATATTGGTCTGATCAGTCACAGTCGGACACACTGAAATTTCACTTTACAATGGTGATGCCATCTTGGTCTTCTTTGAAGATGAAGGACAACAACCAAAAAAACCCTCCAAAAAACCATGTATACACATATACATACATACACACACATATGCATACACACATACATATATATACATGTGTGCATATGTGTGTGTATGTGTGTGTGTGTGTGTGAGAGAGAGAGAGAGACAGAGAGACAGAGAGAGAGAATATAGAAGTTCCCTAATCCTTCTTCTGTCAAAGATAACTGATAGCATTTGGAATAAAGAAGCTAGGAATTTTTTTTTAATGCTAACATTAACAGAATACTCGATGTATTTGAAGGATAAAATTTAATAGTCAGAAGAGAGTTCAGAATTTATAGCATTACCCTAAGTCAAAATATGAATCTCATCTGAAAAATTCCCAAAAGGCTAGACATAGTGGAAATTAGGATGCTGTTCAGAATGCAGAAAACATAACACATTTGACAAAATTGAAATTTATAAGGTACTGAAAAGAGAATAAGAAATAATTCATGACAGATACTTAGAAGTGGGCTACCTGGGAACCTGACCCCAATAACCATCATCAAAGTAAGAATCTCCTGTGAACAACAGATTGTCCATGCTTGTAAGCATTAAAACTGCCCATTGACCAACTGACTCTGATAAATACATAAGTCCAAGAGTTTGACAATGGAAGTCCCTTACTCCAGACTTGTCCAAGACAAGTGCTTATCCAGGTGCCAACACCTGGGGAGAAGAGACCAACCATATCTACCAACTTCCAGTAAACAACTGCCAACAGTAGTAGGCACACCAGCCTTCTAAAACCAACAAGGCATCCTTCAACAAAAACACTATATGTGGTGTCTTAACCATACTAAAATGTGAACTTCTTGAGAGAAAGTAATGTCTTGCTTTTCTATTTTTATCCCAAGTGCTTAGAACATTGTTTTGCCTATAGCAAGTGCCTAATAAATATTCATTCATTCAGGAATTCATTTTACATGAAATCTTCCCAATATAACTTCATGGTTTTGTGGGAAGTGATGTATAATTTAGAATTAGCACTGGATTTCATGTCAAAGGATATGAATGCAAAACAAGAATTTCATGCTTAACCATTTTACCTCTCTGTGTCTCAGTTTCCTTATCTGTAAATGCATGTGATAATCTATGAGTTCCTTTTTACCTCTAAGTTTATTATTCTTCAAAGTACCCAAATATAATCCACATACAAATTAATTTTGGATCATCAGTCATTTGGCAAAATCTTCATCTCTATTGTCTTCAGTAAAAAAAAAAAATTGACTTTAAGTGTTCAATGACATGTCAAGGAAAGTGTAGCCTTTGAAAATACACACACACACTCACACACACACATATCTTTTTGTAAAAGTTATCATAAATATAGTTACTGTCCCCCAGCCAAATTGCCTATGAGCCCAGGGCAATCAATGATTTAAATCACATGGGTAGAAATACGTGACATATTTCAAAATTACTATTATTGTATTCCTATCTACTTCCTGAAGACACAGACTCGGAAAACATATTTAGGAAAAAAAAAACACTGAAGACTGATAAATTTTTTGTCATTGTTTACAGTGAAGACATTTAAGGTGACCTTTAAAAAAATATAAAGCTCCATCCATGCTTTCATGATATCCTCTCTGGGACCTGTGGGGATGAGTAATTTAACCTGCCATACAAACTTACTAAAGGATAGTTCAGGAAGAACAAAAGAGGAAGTCAATGACTTCCTAAATCTTGTAAGGTTTAAGTCTTCATATTATGACAAAGCAGTAAGTTAATAGCTTTAATAGCTGTTGCTGATTTCCTTTCTACAAAGAATCCTTTTAAAAGTTTGATGGCCACAGATATAGCTCATAGCATGTCAGCAGAATGAGGTTATCATTGGGATAAAACCTTCAATGTTTAATAGCATTTCAGCAGGTCAGCCTCCGTCTTGTAACTAAAGATGATACCAAATAGGTCAGAAGCTCAAGCCTGGTACTGACAAAATGGAATGCTAGACCAAAGAGCTCTTGGTTTTCAGTCTTAGTTTGAATTCTAGTGAAGAAAAAACAAAGTAAAGCTAGGTTTTGATACTAGATCAAGTGATGAAATTCCAAGACTATCTCAAATCTTTGCAGATGCAAATTCATATAAAAAGCTATGAAATCAATTAGAGCATCTTGTCCTTAAGAATCTCATACTGGTTTGTAGCTACTATTTGATTTGACAAAACCTATACATTGAGAGAAACAAATTCAGATAATTAAGGATCTGTGATTTCATCAGTGTATGGAAATTTAGTTGTAGGAAAGCCACCCACTCACATGGTCAAACTTATATGACAGCACATAACTCCTAAAGAATTCTGTAAGAGAAGTTGGGGAGCTACCTAGGGTTACCCAGCTAGTAAGAACCAGAGGCCTGATTTAAATCTGTCTCCTAGACTCCAAGCCTAATATTTTAAGCACTGCTCTGCCTCTATGAGATAAGTGATTTCAATTACTGGACAATTATATTCCATAGAACTTAAGTCCTTAACCTTTACAAGGTCTTATAGTAATTTGAAAAAGTAAAAACTCTTTGCTATTACTTCTAGGGTAAAATATAACCTCTTTTGTTTAACTTTTAAAACCCTGTATAATCTGAACCAGATCTAATTTTCTGTCTATATTGAATGTTACTCCCACAATGGACTACATCATATATACTCACTGTATATTTACTGAATGTGAATGCATATGTATTTATTGATTAATTATAAGGACCTAACTTACAGGCATGAAATGATGCAAGTCATACTGCCACATTATGAATTAAGAAGAGGCCTGTTTAAAGTTTGTGATTTTAAAGTCCGACTCTACCAATTTACCTGTGTTATTTCAGTTATTCCAACTTTCTGGATATCAGTTTCTTCATCTGTAAAGTGAGAGGTCCGGATTAGGTGATTACCAAGGGAACTTCAAGCTCCCAATTTTATGTCCTTGTATGTGATTCAATGTGCACAATTTTTGTTACTGAAATCAATCCCTAAAAGTGTAATGATTTTCTAGTCATTATTATAGCACATAAGGAGGGAGAGATTGCACAAATTGGTAGCATAGTAGATGAGCACATTCTGGAAAGACCTTAAGATTTAGGGGAGAGTCTGCCTTCCCATATTTTTCTTTCTTTGAAAGGTTTCTGAACCTGCCTGTTGTTGCAGGGGATTTACATATTCATTGGCAATAGGTAAGTAAAGTAAACTAATTTGATTCTCACAGTTCTGTACTCTTTCCTGCAGCAAATATAATTCATAGAACACTCTGTTCTAAGCAAAAGAAAATACTATTGACATGAGAGGACATTATCTGGTCATTGTGACATTTGTCCTGTAACAATCTGAATCTGTTAAAAATTGATTTCTTGCTGGTCAGTGACTCACAAACCCAAAGAGATTAAATCTCCAAACTATTCTTGGTAATTAGCTCACATGGAGATATAGACCTGCATGCTCCCTTCATTTCAAGCTGGGTATAGATTTGCATTTTTGGAAATGCAATGAAATGAAATAAGATTTCAAACCAGAAAAAAAGAATAAAGTTTTCATTTGCATGCCCCTATTATTGATTTTTTTAAAACAATCGTGATCTTTTTAAAGATTTTAAAAATATATTGTTTATTAAATACATTGCATAGTTATTTCTGTGGCTTGTCAGTATAACCCCACTCCCACCCTTATCCTGGGACTGTTTGCTAAGGGATAGCCCTCTGGGGCTTCAAGCTGGACATAAGATAGGGAATACCTGAGTCTTGATTAATCAAGAGACTCTTGAGACTACAATACTGTGTATCTGCATATGGGAGAAACGGACTTCTTTTGATTCACAAAGACTACTGGGAGATTAGAGGAGAGAAAGTTCATGAAAGAAGGTGAACTTTTGGATAGATAATGGAAAATGGCTCTTGAGATATAGATATGTGAGGAAGCCAGCCACAAATATGTCTCTATGAATGCAACTTTAGAGATTTTCAAGAGCAAACCTTTCCCAGTGAGATCATTCTCTGGCTTTGATTGAGTTGGGATCATTTACTCTTACGAATTCACTCATCTACTCTAATCCATATAATTTCACTGCTTCCTTAATAAAAGTACTTACTAGCTATCTATGGCTATCATTTATAAAACCACATTTTATTAGGAGTGTGGTAAGCTGGTGAGACTAAACTGTTATCCTCTATTTTAGAGCACATAGCGTAGTGGCTTTCATTTTGATCCCATGACCAAGAAAACATCATATTTCTAGACCACATTTATTTGAAGTGTGGTAGATAGGTATAAATCTATCCCAGTACCTCTTTGTGGAGATTCAGAGGAGGGCTGGTGCTACACTGCTAGTAGCCTAGTGGAAATGGGGCAGATAAAGTCCAATCTAGTCATGACTAAGGAATCACTCCTTCAGTCAAATCTGATAGATGCATCAGGTCAGTATTATATCTACCTACCATAAATCAAATATTTGTATTCCAGAGTATGATGCTAGGTACTTGGGGGTTTAAGATTAAAAGTCATTTTATTGGTCATGTTAACAGGGAAACTTTACCCTTACTTATGTAGCTCATTCCCTCCAAAGGCTGGCTACAAAAGACAGTAAAAAATATCTACTAAACTCCTTTCTTAGAAGTAAATAGGAATTTGTTCAACTGAGTAGATCAGACATAGGGAAACTGTGGCCTTGACTCCACATGTGGCCTTCTAGATCCTTAAGTGCAGAACTTTTGACAAAATCTAAATTTTATAGAATAAAGGATATAATTGTTTTTCTCCACTCAAGTACTTAAATCCTTTCAAATTTCATCAATTTTCCCACTAACCAAGCATCAGAGAGACACCTGGAGCTCCATGTAGCTGTTTTACACTTAGGAGACTGTGAAGAAATACTAGGAGTTTGATCCTTTAAACATATTAGCCAACCAACTCTCAAGGATGGTCTTGATACAAAAAACAAAAAACCAAAACCAAAACCAAATTAAAACAACAAAAAACTGACCCTCAACTTTCATGGATATAGAGAACAGGTTATTGTTCCTACTATACTTGCATTCTAGTCCAGAAGAATCTTCTGCCTTTTCTGTGGGAACTAGTCAGATACTTTGACCTTCCCATTATTTCCCCTCCCTCCAATGTCACCTTTGGTTTTCCAAGCCCTCTCTGGTTAGTTTTACCTTGATCACTAGTTGTTTTACTGGTATCAATGTGAGGGAACCAATCATCAACACAGTACAGAAAGCAATAACCTAGAATGGGCTTGCCTTTTGCCATTAAATATGCCTGTACCCACAGAAACTGGGCTGTGACTGCTTTTGGGATCCACTCCACTGTCCATTGCTGATGGGATCCATATCTTGTCTTGCTTTCCACTGCTTTTTATTGCGCTTGAGACCTGCATCTGTGCCTGCTGTTCTACAACTAGCCTGATGAGGCTTCTGTAAGTGCCCACTGCCCTCTGGTTAGTGCTGTTATAAAAATGGGACTTGTGTTTCTACCTCTTCACTACTTTACCTTTTGTGCCATGACAGAACTACTCCCACTGCTAGGACCTGATCTCTTCTGCTCTGTTCAGGGACAGAACACTGTCACAGGCTTGTGAGCTACTGCATTACCATCTCTAAGGCCTGCCAGTCCCCTTACTGAAAGTCTGACTCTTCCTCATCATGTAGATGATTGTAGCTGACCCATATTGACAGTACCTGAAGATGCTGCTGTAGCTGGGGTCTTATTTTGCTCTCATGTCCTGGAGCCAATCCAGAGGGGCAAGACAGTGCCATTGGTAGGTTCACCATGATTTATGAAATTAGAAACTATAACATCAGATGAATTAGGCAACTCCAGAGATCTGTGACCAATCATAGTATGACCTGGTCTTCTTTTCTTATCAGAGGTCATTCTCTAATCTACAGAAAATTCTTCCTGTGGCCAATCAGTCCCCAATGAGAGACTAAGGAGCTCCTGACATCTCAGATGCAGCAAGCAGCCACAAAAACAATGAATGTCTAGCCATGGATTGATCACCTATGGTGTCAGGGAGAGTGCCTGGGTCTTAAATTCTGTAGAGATCACTCACTGGAAAGCAAAGGGAGAGTCTGAGAGAGGGGGAGAGACAAAGAGACAGAGAAAGGGAGAGACAGAAATACAGAGAAAGACAGAAACAGAGATAAAAATTTGAAATTCATAGTTTAGGAAGAACACAGAAATTTGGCTTCCCTGGGGAACATTAAGCATTGTTCTTTTAAGTGCCTATACCAAAGGTTAAATTATTACTACAAAATCCATGTGGAAGAATTCTACTGAATTTCTAAAATATCAAAATAAAACAAACCAAAAAAATCAAATATTTCTCTAAGTGCAATTATTAGACAATGTTAGATCTTACAGTTCTAAGTTTGCATTCTCTTACCATTGAGATCCTGTATACCATCCCTCAACTACCTGAAAATATTCATATGGAATAATAGCTTGACAATTATTCGATCAACTTCCTAATCACTTCTAAAAAGCCGTTCAAAATCAAACAGTTCTTTCCTCATTCACACATGGATATGACTCCCTTAAACCAGGAGCATCCTTCTTTTATTACTCTTCCTTCAAGGAATTCAATGATGGCGACCATTATCAATATAATAATTCCAGCAAAGTGAAAAAAATTCTGATCCTTCTATTTTTGTCCTCTTGTTAGTGTGAGAAAAATCATGGCTTTCAATTTCCCCTTTGAAAAAAAAAATAAGTTCCTTTTGACAGTATATTGAATTACAAGTAAATCTCCATGTAAAAGTGAAGAAGTATGAAACTAGTTGGTTGGAAGGTTCATGAACAATAGAACTAAAGAACCTAAAAATATTTTACCACACTTAACTTCAAGATTGGTTGGTTGTTGTCCTTTGTCTTAGAAGAGGACCAAAATGGTACCACCATTGAAAAGTAAATTCAGTGTGTCCGACTGTGGCTGATCAGACCAATAGGAGCTCAGAATGCTCTACCACAGGTTGGGCACAGATAGTCCGTTTGAATATTTTACATGAATATCCTAGATTTGTGCATCTTGTGGTTACTTTGTGCTGCCTCAATTCTACTTTGCTCAAAGAGTACAGCACCTGTTCTTACGTAGGCATGCCATGCTGAACAGTCTTGTGCCAGCGTCTCCCATGTTGTACAGTCAGTTTCAAAGTTCTTGAGAGAGACCTTGACAGTGTCCTTGTATTGTTTCTTCTTGCCATCATGTGATTGCCTGCCCCATGCAAGTTCTCCATAAAATAGTCTTTTTGGAAAGCATGCATTTTGCATTTGAACAACATGGCCAGGCTATCAGAGTTTCAGTCTCTGAATCATAGCTTGAATACTTGGCAGTTCAGCTCTAGCAAGGACTTCAATGTCTGGTACCTTATCATGCCAGGTGATCCTCAGAATCTTCCTAAGACAGTTCAAGTGGAAGAGATTCAGTTTCCTGGCATGACTCTAGTAGACTGTCCATGTTTCACAAGAATATAACAATGAAGTCAGCACAATGGTGCTGTAGACCTTCATTTTGGTAGTCAGTCTAACACCTCTTCTCTCTCAAATCTTTCTTTGGAGCCTCCCAAACACTGACATAGCTCTGACAATGCATGCCTCAACCTCATTGTCAATGTCCCTGGAAAGTACACTACCAAGGTAAGTGAATTTATCCACAGCATTCAAAACTTCTCCATTTGCTGTAACCAATGGTTCCGCGTATAGACGGTGTGGTGGGGGCTGATGGAGCATGCGTGTTTTCTTGGTGTTAATTATTAGGCCAAAATTAGCACAGGCAGCTTTGTTGCATCTTAGTTTCAGAGGCTGTATTGAGTGCACAGTCATCTACAAACGGAAAATCATGCACCAGCACTCCTTCCACTTTGGTCTTGGTTTGTAACCTTTTCAAACTGAAGAACTTACCATCAGTACAGTAGTTGACCTTGATGCCATGTTCATTCTCATTGGAAGCATTTGTCAACATGGCTGAAAACATCTTGCTAAAAAATATGGGAGCAAGCACACAGATGTAGGGTGTGTTCAGGGAGGACCAGTACCTTTAGTATGATGGCCGCCAAGTCCTTTTTGGGGTTCTTTCTACCTTTGTTGTCCACCTCTTCCACCTAACTCTTACCTGTGGCTCCAAGAAGCTGCATCATGCACAATGGCCATACTCCAGCAAACCTTTTTGGCAGATGGGACAAATCACGTTGAAGGTAACCAAGGGTTCTCAAACCCATTGGTAAGTTAGGGGCATGTCTACCCCAAGCATGGGAAGACTTCATCTGGTGGAATGGGCAGATGAGAACACTTTGTTCCAAAGGCCATGAAAGCAGATGAAGCAGGCAATGTGGAACACTTAGACACCAAAGATGGCAAGACTATCTACTGTCTCCTGAGCCATCACCAATCATCTTGACTCTGTCCTGTCACTGGACTATGATGACTCAGGAGGAGAGAGTGAGCCTGACAACTCGTGCAACTCTGCCTCATTTAAATCCAATTTACCCACGAATCAAAAGACATCATCCATGCCATTTCACTATTATGCCTCAGAATCCTGTGGTGACAGACAAGTGACGAAGCAGCAGTTGCGGATACGCTGGGAGCTGTAATCATGACCCTGCTTTTAAGGATAGAACTGCTCACCTCCTGGTATGGGGAAAGGGGCTAGAAAAGATGCCCTAAACATTTTCTGCTTACCCAACCCTCGCCTGATTATTATGGCAGGTGGGGAATCCCACTATGTGAAACACAAAAAAATGTACAAGAACATCTACAAAGATGATTCCACTCACTATTGGAACATGGAACTTGTGTATACTACAGACAACACAAAATCCAGTAGATCTGAAAGAAGAACTGCTCTTATTGCAAGAGAACTCAACAGGTATTGCATCCAAATAGCAGCCCTGATTGAAACAAGGTTGGCGAATGAAGGCCAGCTTACTGAAGTTGGAGCAGGATACACCTTTTTCTGGAGTGGGCACAGTGAAGGAGAGTGCTGTGAAGCTGGTATGGGTTTTGCAATCAAAACTAATGTAATCAGCAAGCTGGTATGCCTGCCAAAAGGAGTGAATGACAGCCTCATGACAATGCAATTGCCATTCACAGGAAAATGCCATGTCACCATCATCAGTGACTATGCTTCCACCAGGACAAACCCTGATGAAGTCAAAGAAAAATTTTATGAAAACCTAGAGACTCTTCTCCTCAATGTGCCAAAAGAGGACGAATTTATAATCCTGGTGACTTTAACGCTGGAGTTGGTTCACACTACAAGACTTGGCAGGGAGTCCTAGAGACGAATGGAGTTGCAAACAGCAACAGCAATGGTCATTTACTTCTGAAGCCTTTGTATTGCATGACCTTCTCATCACCAATACTCTCTTCCATTTACCTAAATGCAATAAAACTTCATGGATGCACCCTTGTAGCAAGCACTGGCATCTAAAAGATTGTGTGATTGTAAAGAGAAGAGACAAACAAGATGCGAGAGTGACAAAGGCAATGTGTGCTGCAGAGTGCTGGACTGATCATAGGCATATCCTTTCCAAGCTAAATATTTGCGTTTATCAAAAGCGCTGCCCCCAAGGCAAAATGAGTGCCAGAAGAATTAATGTCAAAAAATTAGAGCTGTTCTCTGAATGTGAACAGTTTGCTGCTGACATAGAGGGAAAGTTGAGCCAACATATAAGTTGACAACGGTGGAGCAGAAAAGACGTGGGCAGCTCTCAGAGATTTGGTGTACAGCACTGCATTTGTTCATCTGGGTCAGAACACTCACAAACACCAAGACTGGTTTGATGAAAATGATGGGGAAATTCAGAGGCTGCTAAATGAAAAAGGAGAACTCCACAGGATTTACCAGCAGGATAGCTCATTCACCTCTAAGAAGGCATCATTTAATTCTACCTACTCAAAGCTTAGAGAGATGCAGGATTCCTGGTTCAGTAAGAAGGCAGATGAAATTCAGTTTTATGCTGATAGTAACAATCCAAAGTGCTTTTATGATTACCTGAAAGCTATTTATGGACCAAAAACTTATGGTGCATCACAACTTCTCAGTGCTGATGAAGTCACATTGATTAGTGATAAGGACATGATCCTAGAAAGATGGGCTGAACACTTCCATAGTGTTCTCAAAAGACCATCATCAGTCAATGCTGAGGCCACTGACCTTTTACCTCAGGTTGAAGTTATTTCTTCCTTAGCTGAACTTCCAGCTGAAGAAGAGGTTTTGAGGGCTATTAGGCCCCTTTCATGTGGCAAAGCACCTGGTACTGATTCTATTTCAGCTGAGATTTACAAGGTAGGGGGACCATTGCTCATTCAAAAGCTGACTGAAATTTTCCAGGTGGTATGGCAAGAGGAGGTTATTCCTCAGGGGTTCAAGGATGCCTGCATTGTCCATCTCTACAAGGGTAAAGGGAATAAATTGTCCTGTGATAATCAAAGGGGTATTTCTCTCTAGTTATTGCTGGCAAAATTCTTGCTAGAGTCCTCCTTAATAGGCTGATCTCTCACCTGGAAGATGGGCATATACCTGAGAGCCAGTGTGGCTTCAGAAATGGCCAAGGAACAGTCAATATGGTGTTTGCTGCCCGACAACTCCAGGAGAAATGCCAGAAGCAGAACAGAGGTCTGTACACAATATTTGTGGATCTGACCAAGGTCTTTGACACTGTTAGTCATGAGGGCTTTTGGAAAATCATGTCAAAATTTGGTTGCCCAGAGAAGTTCATCAATATTGAATGTCAATTTTATGATAGCATGTTTGTCCAGGTTCTGGATAATGGACAAAGCTCTTGTGCCTTCCCAGTCACTGATGGAGTGAAACAGGACTGTATTTTCAAGGTACAGTTCTTAAAAACACACCAATATATTGACATTAGTTTCCTGCTCAATGGTCAGGGAAAGTTACTCTCTAAGTCTTTCCCAAGTATGGGGCATTTTATATTGAGAAGCCATTATTTCTAGAAGCTTCATCAAAAATACCACAAGATGAATGAATGCCAAAATGGGGTTCTTCTTTCTCTAAGCCAATCAAATCTTGAGGGCAGACTTAATGCCATTCAAGGAAAAACAATAGCCTATATTTCAAGGGGAGAGGAAGTTAAGACATTGCCCCTGTCATATATGCTTATTTTCATAGATGGTATTTGAGAAATTATTTCATCTTCTATGAATTACTAATGAGAAACAGTTATCCCATTAAAAACCTTTCCACATGTCTGCATCTGAAATATATACCTGATTCATTGGACACTTTCCATATTCTGTATAATCAAGGACCTTATTTAAAGAAAACCAACTATAGAGAATAAAAATTTAATATAAAACAGAATAATTAGTCTAACTATAAAATGATTAGCCATAGGCTGTTTATATAATGAGTTCCTGGGGAATGTTCAAAATAGGATTCAGTTTACACACAACTGAACAAATCTTTTGCCTAAAGTAAACCTAAAGGGAAGCCATGATATTGTTTTAGAATTGTAGTAGTCCTTAGAGGACTTTTAGTACACCTCCCTCATTTTAAAAAGGAGGAAACTGAAGTTCCAAGTGGAGAAGAGACTTGTTTGTGATCTCAGCTACCAATGGCTGACTCAAAGATTAAACTGAGGTCCTTTAACTTCAACCTCACTGTTCATTCCACTGTCATTTGTGATATAGGTACACTAACATTTCTTCTTCTATAGGGCTTTTCCTTGATATGTTTGTGCAAATACGCTGATCTCCAGTACCACTGTGTATATCTTAACTGCTCACCATACCTATCTAGTCAGTTCAGGGAAGGCTGAACTTTGGCCTGCGTCTTTGAGATTCTTAGTTTAACCTGACTTAAATATAAATTCAGGTTTTATTATTAGTATTTGACCTTCTCCTTACGTTTTTATCCAGCCAATATAGATAGGTAAAATATAAACCAGGGACAGCTTCAGATGACAGAAAAAGTCATAAAGGGACAGCGGGAGGGGAATAATGTAAGTGAGAACTGGTAGTAGAATTCCTTTGGTAAGATTTTGGTTTTTAGATTAAAAAAATTTAAAATTAAATGTAGATTCTTTTACATGTTATAGAACCTTAAGTACCTCAGCACCTTAAGAGTTGAAAGGGTCCTTAGCATGAAAAATACAGAAGTAAATCTCAGGTTTTTCTTTTTTGTACCTGCTTAAATATCTAACTTTTTCTTATGTCTGTTTTTCAAAGTCATTGCAACATTGTCAGTGCCCTAATTAATAGGACTTGAGAAGTTTAACTTGATTGACTTTCCTTCAAGAACTGTGTCAGAAATGGGTCTCTCTCCTTGGTGTATTTGTTATTTCTTTTCCATTCTGTTTCTGTTTATTCATTCTCTGTCTTCTTTTCTTTTTCTAGACATAGCTGGTTACACAATGGTTAGCACAATGGGCCTGGAGTCAGGAAGAACTGAGGAATTTCTAACTTTCTGATTCTGGGTCCATAATTTAACCTCTGTTTGCCTCAGTTCCCTCAGTTATAAAATGGGGATGATAATACTATTTGTCTCACAGAGTTATTGTGAGGATCAAATGAGATATTTATAAGGCATTTAGTATGATGTCTGTGGCATAAGTTAATCATAGTTGATCATCACATAACATTACTATTACTGTGATGTTCTCCTGGTTCTGCTCACTTCACTTTGCATCATTCACTTTGTATGTTTTTTTTCCAGGCTTTTCTGAAAGCATCCTGCTTATTATTTCTTGTAGCACAATAATATTGCATCACAATCATATGCCACAACTTGTTGAGCCATTCCCCATTTGAGAAGAATCTCTTCAATTTCCAATTCTTTGCTACCATAATAAGAGCTGCTATAAATAGTTCTGTATATGTATGTCCTTTTCCTAATTCTGTGATCTCCTTGAGGCATAGTCATGGCACTAGTATCACCAGGTAGAAGATTAGCACAATTTTAGAGTCCTTTGGGCATTATTTGAAATTGCTGTCCAGAATGCTTGAGCTATTTCTCAACTCGATCAAAAATGTATTAGTGTATCTGTTTTCTCACATCCTCACCAGCGTTTGTCCTTTTCCTTTTTTTTTGTCATGTTAGCCAACTTGATAAGTGTTTAGGCAGTACCTTAGAGTTGTTTTAATTTTCATTTCTCTAATTAATAATGATTTAGAACATTTTTCATAGCATTATTATTATCTATTTTCTGAATATGTGTCTTTGAAAGCTGCTTGTTCATAACATTTGATCATTTACAAATTGAGAAATGATTCTTATTCTTATAAATTTGGCTCATTTATCTATATATTTGAAAAATGATGCCTTTGAAAAATGATGCCTTCATGAGAGAAAATCTTTGTAAGTGCGCCCACACTATTGCTTGCTTTCTTTAAATTTTGGCTTCATTGGTTTTCTTTGTGCAAACCCTTTTTAGTTTAACATAATTAGAATGAACATGTTACCTCTTATGACCGTTTTTATATCTTGGTTGTTCATGAACTCTTCTCCTATCTATACATCTGAGAGGTAATTATTTCCCTGAACTACCCTAATTTGCTTACAATTTCACCCCTTATATCTGAATAATATACCTGTTTTGAACTTATCTTGGTATATGATATGACTGGTCTATAGTTTCTAGTCAGACTGCTTTCCAGTTTTCCTAGTAGTTTTTGTCAAAGTTAGTTTTTTTTAGTTGTTTTTTTTTTATTTTTAACACAGTTTATAACAGATAAAGCAATTTAAACTTTTGATCAGGTGATACATCCTTTTAAAGCATTTACAATATGGACCACAAAAGAATTTCTTTTTTTAAACATAAGCCAAATGAGACAGAGATAATATTTATGTTGCTAACTTCACAATCTCTTGATCTAATTGTCTCCACAGTATTACTAAGAATAAAAGGACTCTAACTTAATGTTGTTGGTCTAAAGTCCTATGCCTAATAACTTAATTTTAGACAGCCTCAGATGTTCCTCTACCCATAATCTATAATTGAATAGATCTGGTATTAAGCTTACAAACCTTTTGACTATAGGAATTTGCTACTAAGAGTAGGGACATTGCAGGGAAACAATATCTCCCCAACTTCATGTCTATTCCAGGCAGGATTAGATTGTCCACTTGCATTCAGTCAGGCTTAAAGTCTGCCAGGTGTCAGTGGGGAAATTGAGTCATGAGAATCCAACCTCAGCCCATGCTGGATAGCTGCTCTCCCACTCTTCCCTTGAGATCATCTGCGCAGTTCATACCAGCATCTCATGAGCATACTGGCATCATGTAATGGAGGCTTGGATCGCCTTTCTTGCTTTCCATACCTGGAGTTAAACTCAGAAGAACAGTCACGTAGTAGTCCCACAGTATCTACAAATGGCAAGTTCCTATAACCAGGTTTAAAATATGATTATAGTTTCACTTTGGCTAAGGAACATTTTTAGGCAAGTCTTAAGTGGCTTACATGTCTTTCTATACTTGTTCTAGTTCCTGATTAATTGGCAATCATAAAATCAAATTTACCATTAACACCTTGACTTTTCCATCAGTGCCAAATTTTATCAGAGGTTACCTTCCTCTTGGAAAGTTAGACTGAAATTCTTTTCTCCAAACTAAAGATGTCATTGATTTATTCTCAGTAATTTATTCAGTCTATTGTTTTAATACTAATTGCTTTTACCTCCCTTTGTAACATGACCAATTTTTCTCCCCATCACCCCCCTCCCCCCACTTTCTAATACCTTGCATTCTGGTTGCTCCTTCCCTCAACGTGCCCTCCCCTCCATGACACCTCACCCCTGTCCTATCCCCATCTTTTCTCTTTTCTTGCAGGGCAAGATAAATTTCCATACCCCTATCCTTGTAATTCTTATTTCCCGATTATAAGCAGTAAAAAATCTCAAGATTCGTTTCTACTACTTTGAATTTCAACTTCTCTCCCTCCTCCTCTCCCTCCCCAGTCCTACTAAGAAGGGAAGCAATTCAATACAGACTAAACATGTGTTGTTTTGCAAAAGACTTCCATAGTAATCATGTGTAATACTAATTATATTGCCCTCTGACCTACCCTATCCCTCTTATTTTTCCCCCCTACAACTGACCTTGTCCCTTCTCAAAAGTGTTCATTTCTAGTGACTCCCTTCTCCCATTTGCCCTCCCTTCTAACATTCCCTTCGTTCCACTTGTTGCCTCCTCTCTTACTTTCCTGTGCTGTGATATAAATTTTCATATCAAATTTAGTGAGCATGTTATGCCTTCCTTCAGCCACATGTGGGGAGAGTAGCTCTATGCCCCCCCCCTCCCTTATCTCCTCTATTGAATAAGATTTTTCTAATCTCTTTTTTGAGTTATAGCCTGACCCGTTTCATTACTCCCTTTCTCTTCCTGGTATTTTCCTCCTTCACCCCTTAATTTTTATTTATTTATTTGTGTGTGTGTGTGTGTGTGTGTGTGTGTGTGCACGTGTGTATGTGGATATCATCTCTTCTGATATAACACACCCTGTACTCTCTGTCTATGTGTATGTGTGTAAGTGTGTGTGTACAATCTCTCCAACTACCCAAATACTGAGAAAAGATTCAAGAGTTAAAAATATTTTCTTTACATGTAGTAATGCAAACAGTTCAGCTTTAGAGAGTCTTTTATGATTTCTTTTCCCCCCTGTTTACCTTTTCATACTTCTCTTGATTCTTGTCTTGGGAAGTCACATTTTTAAATACAGATCTGGTCTATTCCTCAACATGAAATCTTCAAATTTGTTTCTATCACTGAATGTCCATTTTTTCCCTTGAAGTATTATATTCAGATATGCTGGGTAGGTGATTCTTGGTTTCAATCCCAGTTCCTTTGACTTCTGAAATATCCTACTCCAAGCCTTTCGATCCCTTAATGTTGAAGCTGCCAGATACTGTGTTATCCTGATTGTATTTCCACAGTACTCAAATTGTTTCTTTCTAGCTGCTTACAGTATTTTCTCCTTGATCTGGGAACTCTAAAATTTGGCCACAATATTCCTAGGAGTTTCTCTGATCGGGTTTCTTTCAAGGGGTGGGTGATGAATTTTTTCAATATCCATTTTACCCTCTGATTCTATAATATCAGGGCAGTTTTCCTTGATAATTTCATGGAAGATAATGTCTAGGCTCTTTTTTTGATCATGGATTTCAGGTAGTCCAATAATTTTTAAATTATTTCTCCTGGATCTATTTTCCAGGTCAGTTGTTTTTCCAATGAGTTCTTTCACCTCATCTTTTATTTTTTTAAATTTTTGGTTTTGTTTACTAACTTGTTGGTTTAACTCACAGTCATTCTTTTCCCTGGACTCAATTCTCTCTTTCAATAAATTATTTTGTTCAGTGAGCTTTTGAAACTTCTCCTCCATTTGGCTAATTCTGCTTTTTAAAACCTCCTTCTCCCTTGTGGCTTTTTGGACCTCTTTTTCCAATTGAGTTAGCCTCTTTTTAAAGCTGCTATTTTCCTCAACATTTTTTTGGTTCTCCTTTAGTAAGCTGCTTACTTGATTTTTAAGGTCTTCCATTGCCTGAGCCAAGTTTAAGTCCCCTTTGGAGGGAGGGCCTTTGACTTCCTCTGACAGTATGCCTTGTTCTTCCTCATCTGAAGGGATTGGAAGAGACACCTGTTCCCCAAGAAACTAACCTTCTATGGTCTTATTTTTTTCCCCCTTTTCTGGACATTTTCCCAACCAGTTGCTTGACTTCTGAGTTTCCTCTCCATACCCACCTCTCCTCCAGATCTGCTCAGGGACTGAGATGCAAATGCTGCTTCCCAGAGCTTTTGGTGGGGGCGGGGTTGTTATTCAGTGTGAGATTAAGTTCAAGTGCTTGGGTCGGGGCAAGGTCACCACTCAGTAGGCTCAGAGACCTACAGAAATGGATCTGGGCTCCTGACTGCTTTGGGAGCCCTTGTCCGCTGCTGCCTCCACTGCTGCCTCCCAAAGGGGCCTGAGTCATGGGGACACCCACCTCCCCTCTGGGCTGGCCAAAAAGACCTTCTCACTGACCTTTGGCACCTGTGGGTGGAAGGACCTGTGCTGCCACTGCAGATTCTGTCCCTGAAGCCTGCTCGAATCTGCTCCCCTCGGTGCCGTGTGGCCAAGGCAGGGCTGGACTCTGCTCTGGGTCCAGTGCGTGACAGACCTTTCCCGTCAGTTTTTCAGGTCTCTCTGGAACAGAAATCTCCTCCACTCCATTGTTCTGTGGCTTCTGCTGCTCCAGAATTTGTTGGGAGTTCTTCTTTACAGGTATTTTATGGGAATGTGGGTTAGGAGCTAGCATATGTGTGTCTTTCTACTCTGCCATCTTGGCTCCTCCCCAGACAGTTAGTTCTTGCTCTGATACCTGGGATTTTGTGATCAATCAAACTTTAGGTTATTGTACTTACTTGTTTTTTTTTTTTTTTGTAATTTTTTTCAGATATAGATGGATCCAGGTGGCTATCAAGTTCAGTTACATTTCTGAAATTTGGTGATTTTTATATTCAATTTCTAATTCTTATTAGTATTAGGGATGAGAGATAAGCTATATTTGCTATTTACAATGTCCCAGATATTTTTTGAAATACCTAATTGATAATTGATGAACTCAGAATGAAATTCAGCTAAAATTATTGGATTTCACACATGGCAATTTAGAAATTAGGTACTATTCATTTTATGCCCTGATGTAGGGGGATAAAGATAAAGGAGTGGGTGTTCATAGGTAGGGTTAAGGTTGGAGAAGATTCATCAAAGAATACTTTGTCCAGTTAGACAGAAAAGTGAGAGAAAAAATTAGTCTAAGTTTGCTTAAAAAGTAGTTGATCACACACACAGAGGGAGAGAGAGAGAGAGAGAGAGAGAGAGAGAGAGAGAGAGAGAGAGAGAGAGAGAGAGAAGGTTGAGGTTGAGTTAAGGAATAAAAGAAGGGAGAATAGAAAGTAAGCAGAATGAAGTAGATGGAATTACTAATGAGATGAAATTGTAGTAAAGAGAGCACTCAGAGGAAGTAACAAGTGAAACATAGATGGATTTGAATATGATTTGTAGCAAGATAGATGGTAATAGAGCTATAAAGCCCTACATTGGCCTGAGTCATTAATGAAGAAGTTAGGTTACCCAGCAGAACTGGAAGAAGGCTTTGAGGACTAACCTAAGAAATAATTGTGAACTCAACCTCCCCAAAGTGTGAGAACAGCGTGACACAGCAATTAAAATGTTAATGAAATGCCCCAACAAAGAGCATTTGGAATATGTGCGTTACTACTTTTAAATAATTTCTAATGACTTCAATTGATTTTTTTTCTGTTTTTCAAGGCTTCAGATTTTAAATAATTGTGGATAAAAATACTCCTAAGTACATTTCTGTATCTATCTATCTGTGTGTCTCTGCCTATCTATCTATCTATCTATCTATCTATCTATCTATCTATCTATCTGTCTGTCTGTCTGTCTGTCTGTCTGTCTGTCTGTCTATCTATCTATCTATCTATCTATCTGTGTGTGTAAACACACAAGCACACATACATACACACAGGTATATATATATATATATGTATATATATATAAATATACATATATATATATGTATATATATATAAATATACATATATATACACACACATACATACATAAAATCAGCATATATTAAGCACCCACTATGTACTACTCACTGTACTAAGCACTGGGGACACAAAAAGAGGCAAAAAACAAGCATCTGCCCTCAAGGAGCTTACAATCTAGTGGGGGAGACAATGTGAAACAAATATATACAAAGTAAGGCCAATACAGATAAGTAGGAAATAATAGGGGGAAGGCATTAGAATAGAGAATGTAAAATTTTAGTTGGGAGGTCAATATTTGGAAAGGAGGAAAGAGAGTGTTTGAATCATGGGGGAGAGCTAGGGAGACTATCCCTGAGCTCAGAGATGGAGTGTCTTGTTGGTGGTACATCCAGGAAGCCAGTGTCACTGGATCAAAGAGGAATCTGTAAAGTAAATGCAAGAAGACAAAATGTTACATTGTGGAAAAAATTAAATTCAACCCAATTGAATTGAATGTAGTGGAGAGCAAAAGGAATGGTTGTTGGGATATGTGATAGTGTGTAATATCATGTGATAGTACTGTATGCCACTGAATGACCAATCACTCAACACCTGCAGTTCTCTCCAAAGTCTCAAAGAAGTTTTAATCTATTAAAGCTTAAATTGGATTCCAAATGCTTAGATTTTAGTAACTCTTTCATAATACACACACACACACACACACACATATATATACTTACAAATACATGTGTACATACATACATATACATACATACACATACTCTAATTTCTATGAAAATAAATTTTAAAGTACTTTTCATTAGAATACCTACAAAATGTTATAATATTATCATAACTATTGACTAAATTCAATTAGAGATCCTTGCCTCAACTATTAATTCTTCACATAATTTGCTGGTCCTTGCACTGTTTTCTACTAAACATCATTATCTTTTTCCTCCCTTACACTGAAAAGCACATTGTAACTCAGGTTTTGAAACAGCTAGGTCAGACTAAATTGTCTTCTATTACATAACTACCCATCTGCTCACAAATCCACCTCGCTGGTGATTCTTGCCCTTCTTTTTTATTTTAATTGCTGTGTCATGCTGTTCTCATGCTTCGGGGGATTTGAGTTCACAGTTATTCCTTAGGTTAGTCCTCAGAGCCTTCTTCTAGTTCTGCTGAGTAACCTAACTTCTTCCTTAATTACTCAGGCCAGTGTAGGACTTTATAACTCTATTACCATCCACCTTGCTACAAGGCACATTCAAATCCATCTGTGTTTCCCTTGTTACTTCCTCTGAGTTCTCTCCTTTACTACAATTTCATCTCATCAGTAATTCCATCTAGTTCACAGTTATTTCCCTTTACCAGATCATTTACAGAGATTAAAATCAGCACACATCCTAGGATTAATTCTAGTAGGATGTCAAATAAGCATATATTGAACAGAACTTATTTGCACACAAGTGTTTAGCCATTACAAAGATGAGATAGAGAGTAAAGGAATTAAATCTACTTGGTTAACTGTGGGTGAGAAGAAGAGAGGATTGAATAGAGTGACAAAAAGGTAAAATCACTAGCCATTGAGGAAACACTTGTGTGGGGAGCATGGTCTGAAATGAGAGCTAATTTAGAAAAGACAATTATCAGCATAGAATGTTTAGGGACCAACTAATACCACAGGCAGTGTGATAACTCTGTGGGTGAGAACTTTATTAACAGACAGTAAGGTAATCAGTCAGGAGTAGATGTTAATGGACCTTTTAAGTGATTTAGAAGAAATGATTAACCATCTTGCAGAGACCCTCCAAGTGGACAGCAGGGATTTCTCAAATCTGGAGTTGCTTCTTTGACAACTCAGAACACAGTAAAACTCACATCTCAAATAGCTGGGAGAAGGAGCTATGAAAATAAAAAGCTGAATATTTGCTCCAGGTGGAGTAATTGTTCATGTAACTATCTCAATGAAATTTTTGATCTGTGGGAGAGTAGCATGCATGCATTCTTATAGGTGAAATTTACAAGGGAGAGTATACCTAAAAGGCTATGGGCAAATATGGTCTACTTTGCTTCACAATCTTTTGTTCCAGATATGTTGCAGGTAGCACAATATGGGGATACTCAAAGAAGGGCAAAAAGCACTGACCTTTCTCAAATCATTTCTTGAGCATTTACCACTATAATCACATTTCTGGCATTTAATCAATTGTTCAGGATCTATTTCAGCAACTATATCCACAGTATAGCACAGCAAACAACAAATGAGGAAGAAATGAAGTAACTTGGGCAATTGGGCATGGAAGGGAATTGCTTTCATAATGTGGGAAGTAACTCTTTTTTGAAACATTTCCTTGAACAATAGCTGAAAAAGTCAAGCTGAATTAGTTTTTAAGGAAAGATATGAAACAGCATGGAATATTTAAACAAATAATAGAGGCATTCTGCCGTATGATATGAAGCACTGGATTTGGAGGACTTGAGACAATCTTGGCTCTATTCTTGCAATCTTGGGTGAGTCACTTGACCCTGTAGAACTTTACTTTTTTCATTTGTTAATGAAGACATCTGACCAGTTAACTTCTAAATTCTCATCTACTTTGGAAATATATGATTCTATGATCTTAAAGATTGCATACATAAAAGACAATTAAACTTATCTTCCTTATTGTTACAGATATTACATGAAAAAAACTTCATGTTTCTGGGAAGGGAAAAATGCATTAATTTTGCAAAGTGATATCTGACATTTAACAAGATATAAATATGATTGGTTAATGTTAATATTATGACTCATAGTAACTAATTAATCAAGAAGTATTTATTAAATACTTACTATATAAAAGGCACTGCACTAGAAAAGGAGGATAGAAAGATGAAAACAAAATAATCATTGATTTCTAGAAGCTTACATTCTATTGGCAATGGTGGGTATTGCATTTATAAATACGTAGTTTATATGCTGGCTGCAGTGACCCTGAGGTAGGTCAGAAGCATGTATAAAAAGATGTCTGGGATCTCCAAATAAAACCATGATTTTTAATTTTATTTGATGCAGGAGGAAGGGCTTGACTGGGTACTCTCTTTTATTTTTCTTTCTCCAAGAAGGTTATGGTCCTAGAATAACGTAACTCTACTTAATGGTAAGTATTTTTTATCTGAGGTACGAGGCTGTATATTCAGTTTCAGAATAAAATCTGTACTTGACTCTCTTGGCAAGAGTCAGTATCAACCAAGGTTAGGACAGGTACTAGTTCCTTCTCTGCCAGTTTAGTTTTTCCCAACAAAATCTTGTTACACAAAAGACAATTGCAAATAATAAGAAAATGCAATTATCCAAGCAAGCTGTAAAATAGCAATTAATAAAGGTAACTGGTTTAGAGTAACCAAAAGTAAATGGGCTCTACACTTGAGAATGAGATAACATTGTCTCAGCCATGGATAGAATGATCTAACCTGAGAAGTCCATTATTTGTTGCCTCTGCAGTTGCAGGTTCTGGAGGAAGAGACATAATACACACTGTAATGGTAATTTGAACTTGTAAATCTTTCCTGTTCATTAATAGGCCTGGAAACCAAAGTCACATGTGGTGGGAGGAGCTTGTTCAACAGGTAGAACAGGAAGGGTGGAGCAGAACCAGGAGGATGTGAGTGAGTGCAGTCAGGGCAGAGGGGAGAGGACCCAGGCAGGTGTGCAACAAGGCTCAGGCCCATGAATGTTTGCTTGTGAGAAGGCCCTGGCTGAGGGGGGGACTCTTGGAATGACTTTGCTCCCTGCAGTGATCATGTTTATTAACTTCTTCTTCAACATGACAGATTTTGCTTTCTAGTTCTGGGATTTGGTTTTCTGGTGTCTAAATAAATATTTTTCTTCTGCCTTCTGTATGGAGAGTCTTTTATATTTTGCAGTTGAGAACTACACTGGCATATTCATAGTCACCACCAGTGTTATGAATATTGCCTTGGTGATACATTTGGTGTCATGAACAGTATCGCAAGGTATAAAATCTATATTTGGAGGCAAAAAGGACTTAAAGGAAGAAACTAGTATGCCAGGTTGGAATGATTTGACTTTTTTGTTGCTAGCCAGAGAATGATTCAAGATCACAGGATCCTATGAAAACTAGGAAGTGAGGTTATAGGAGGGGGAACCTGGAAATGTGGAAAGGGAAGGAGCTGGCAAGGGTAAGTAGCAGAGGCTGGGTTTTAATAACAGGTTACCATATTATATAAAAAAAGAGATTAAGGAAAAAGAGTTAACTCTTGTTAGTTTGCATGGGAATTCTCATCCTTCCTGCTTTCCTTTACAAGAGTAGTCTGGGGGGGTCTCAGCCAGAAGGAAAGGCAACAGCCTTTAGCTCAGAAGAGCCTGAAGGCTGACTAAAGAAATAAGCATATAACCTTTGTATAGACCCAACCTAGCTGCCACAGTGACCAAGGAAATGAAATAATTTTAGAGGGAGAAGTTTCTCAACTAGAAGTATGCCCAATAGTGAGGCAGAAACAGGAGAACCAAGGAGGTAGCTCAGCTTTTAGGGAAGTAATTGAAGATTTTACTCAGCATGAGGTCACAGAAATTTTGAGTTAATTCACCCAAACAATAGGAGAATAGTTAATTTCTTAGATGGTGAGAATCAGTGGTGAAGGAGCTGGAGGAATATCTATAGACTGCATGAACTGTTTAAAATTTATAGCTATTAGAATTCTTTTGTGCAGCAAACTTTTAGAGATTACAATGTGCAAGAGGTAACTGTACAACTAATCCATTAGCTTTGGCTGCAGAATCCTCAGTAGGCAGTATCCTACTGACTCTATGTGGCCTAGAGGAGACAGATCCTGGTATTCACATAGGGACTGTATAAAAATGTTAAAGGAGAAGATAATGAAGACTGCCATAAAGATTGAAAATGCAGATGCATACCACAATACTCCCTTTGCAGTTTACCATAGAAATATAATAGTGAAGAAAGCTCCTCCTACTTAAGAGCACATGATTTTTACTCTAATAATTAGGCATACAAGGCATCCACTTTCAGAGATCCTGGACAAGATCTCGCAGTTAAGTGACTTAGGGGACTGGGGAAAAGATAAATTTTTCTAAAGAGAGAAGAGTAAATAGATAGTGGATTCAAAATCAGAATGAATTGACAAGGAGAGAATTGTTACATAGATTTTGGAAACACAGATGGTATTCCAACTAATGAACTATACTGAATGTACCAAGAAATGGACTTGATACTAGACAAAATAGAGAAGTAAGAACTGCCCCTACAGATTTTGGTGAACTTTTGTATCCAATGGATTTGTTGCACCTTCAGGGAGAATAAAAAGTTGGCCAAACCCCTTCTCAGATTAAAGAAATACAGAGATGGGATTACAGATCCCATATCAACTTGACCATATATTGGAAAAATGGATCAAATACTGTAACCAGGGCATTAATAGATACTGTGGCAGAGGCTTCCCTTACATATGGAAACCGTGATAAGTTTAAACATGGAACTCTCATCACCATCACAAGATTGGGAGTAGCTGAAATATCAGTCAGACAAGTTAGTCTAACGATGAAAATTGGACAACTACTTAAGAAAGAATATGCCTTGGTAATTGCACCCATTCCTGATTACATCATTGGAATAGATATATTGAAAGGTATGACTTTAAATTTACCTGAAGGGAGATACCAGTTGCAGTGAGGAAGATAGGAGTTAATCCAGTTTTAGTGGGTAAAATAAAAATAGATCCAATCACTTTACCTGAACTTTCTGAAGTATTTTATATTTTATGATTGAGAACTACACTGGCATATTCGTAGCCACCACCAGTGCTGTGAATATTGCCTTGGGGATACACACACATGCACTCACACATATTCACACAAACACACACATAGATACACACATATGTAAGTACATCATATGTGCACATATGAATGTGTGTGCATATATGTGCAATACATGCATGGATACGCACATGCATACATATAATATATATAGAATATCCAGATTCATAATCTCAGAAGTCTCTTATCCAATCAGGAGTCACATCTACCTATATTGAAGAAGCGCAACAGGGTTGCCATTAAATGAACAACCTAAACAAATGTTGTTACATATAGAAAATACAAGATGTATAGAAATTATTTTGCTGATATACTAAGGTTGGCATCAATAAATGTCAAATGTCCCATGTAAATATCAGAATATTGATTGTTGTTGTTGTTACTATTTTTATTAATTATTATCAAGTAGATTGGGGCCAGATTGTAAAAGCCTTTTTAAAATATTTTATTTTTTTCCCAATGTGAAAGTCTTTAAATGCCCCAAACCAAAACTGATATTTTATCCTAGAAGTAAATAGGAGTCGTTGAAGCTTCTTTAGCAAGGGAGAGTTTCAGACTGGCCAGTGCTTTAGTAATATCATCTTGGAAGTTGTGTGGAGTATAGAATGTAATGTCAAGAGACTGGACAGGGGAAGAATACTTAGGAAAATATTATAGTACAGCAGTTAGTTTGTGATCAACCTAAACTAGGCTGGGGAATATGTGATTGGAGAGAGGGAAGCATGCTAACTTAGAATTTCTCTGTAAATCTTGAACTGGAAAATTATTTTTTCTTAGATTCTAATAGATCATAGCCCCTCAAAGACAGGGATTAAATCTTTGAAAGCCCTTCAAAGTTTTTGATCATAAGAATATGTAGAATTTCAAGGTTAGAAGGCACCTTAGAATTCGTTGAGTCCACCAATAAAGCTGTGCATAAATCCCTTCTACAATATTTCTGACAAGTCATTTTCAAAACTCTGAAGACGTCCAGTGGAAGGAATCCTATTCTTGGGCAATTCCAATAGGGGGTTCTTACATTTTATTAATATTAATACTAGGGAACATTTAAAGTTTTAAAAATAATAAGTATGTTATATATACATATATGTATGCACACATAAAATTTCATTTGGACATTATAACAATCCTCTGAAATAAAAACCATTACTATCTCAACTTTACAGATCAGGAAACTGAGGCTAAGAGAGGTTAAGTGAATTCTTCATGGTCACCAGTTAATGTTTAGAGTTTGATCTCTGATCTTTATGACTACAAGTCCAATACTCTATCACTATACCAGTAGTGTCAAACTAAAACAGATGTAACCACATATTGACTTAGAAAAATACGTTAACATTACTTATATTGCATTTTATTTATTTTGTCAAATATTTTCCAATTACATTTTAATCTGATTTAGAATATCCTGGGGAGATTTGCAGATCATATGTTTGATACTCTTTCTCTATACTACTTACCAGTTTGTGGCATCCATGAATATCCCCACAAAATTCTGAATTGCGAAATGCAACAGACACCTCATATAGAAGACAGAACCAAAACATTTATTCAGACACCAGAAAGTGAAATCCATCATAATCTATGCACAATAACATTGCAGAGAATAACACCAGCCCCAAGCCTTCGCTCTGTTAAGCTTCCCACAAACCAGCTGCCTTAAACATATCACAACAAGCTCCTTTAAACAAAATGTCCTTTTCTCACTCACAGCCAGCTATGGGCTTCCCTGTGTCCTTCAGTTTTGACTGCTCTCATGTCAAACTTCCTCTTATCTCTGCTGTAGCTCCATCTCTTCCTGTTTCATCTTTCCTGTTCCACCCCTTTAGCAAACTCCTCCCTCCACAGATTCATGTGACTCAGACTTCCATGTGACCTTGGCAGGTCACATGGGCCTATTAATGAATGGGAAAGATCTTCCCATTTAAATCACCTTTACACTGTTTCTCCACAAATTCTGCCCCTTGCTATTAGTTCTACTTTCTGGGTTCAAATAATGCAAGACAAATCCTTGCTTCACTTTATAGCCCTTTCAAATATTTGAAGACAGCTGTATTGTTTTCCTTAGGTATCCTCTTCTCCTGGCTAGGCAATCCCAGTTCCTCCAGTTACACTTTGTGGAGCATGACTATAAAAGCATTAAGAGTATGCAGCAAGTATTTAACAACCAGCTCCCTGCATTTAAAAAATAGTGGGTATGCATAGCATACTTTTTTGAAATCTTTTAAAAAATATTTTTATTTAAAGTTTTTAGTTCTAAATTCTATTCTTACCTCCTGTCACCCACTCTCACTCCCTGAGAAAATTAGCAATCAGATATAGATTGTACATGGGCAATTATGTTTTGCATTTTAGTTATTTTGTACAAGAAGACTGTATTAAAAAAGGTGAAAAATGAAATGCATCAATCAATATCAGTTCTTTCTCTGTAGATGGATAGTATGCTTCATCATTCGTCCTTTGGGATTGTCTTGGATCATTGTATTGTAGAAAAGAGCTATATCATTCATAGTTCTTAAATGAACAATATTGCTGTTACTGTGTACAAGGTTCTCCTGGTTCTGTTCACTCCACTATGCTTCAGTTCATATATGTATTTCCAGGTTTGTCTGAAAACATTTCTTATGGTATAATGATATTCCATTGCAGTCATATACCACGACTTGTTTAGCCACTCTCCAATTAATAAGCATCCCTTTGATTTCCAATTCTTAGCCACCACAAAAAAGAGTTGCTATATTTTTGTACAAATAGGTGCTTTCCCCATTTTTTTGATGTATTGAATACTTTTAAGTTTAATCTGTATTAATAATATTGCTCCCTATTTTCTTAACTCTAGAAATAAAAAAAAATAACAAACAAACCCTGGATTCTGTAGAATTTGTTACTTTGTAAGGTATAAATGCTTACACTGAAAATTTGAGAGTCAACTTTCAGGAGTGGTTTGAGCTGGCTGTCAAAGGGCTATACCTGAAGTATATAGTCCACTAAAATTACTGGATTTTTTTTTCTGTAAATGAACTGTTGTATACTGTTGTTATATCATTTATATTATATTGTGAAGTTAAATTTTCTTTTTTTAATTTTTTTATTTAAGTTTTCAACATGCATTTTCATAAAATTTTGGGTTCCAAATTTTCTTCCCATCTCTCCCCTCCCTTCACCCCAAAACGCCAAACATTCTAATTACCCCTATGACCAATCTGCCCTCCCTTCTTACATCCCTCCCTTCCCTTATTACCATCTTCTCTTTTGTCCTGTAAGGCAAGATAAATTTCTATACCCCATTACCTGTATTTCCCATTTCCTAGTTGTATGCAAGAACGATACTCAATAGTTGTTCCTTAAACTTTAAGTTCCAACTTCTCTTCTTCCCTCCCTCCCCAATCATCCCCACTGGGAAGGCAAGCAACTCAATATAGGCCATTTCTGTGTAGTTTTGCAAATGACTTCCACAATAGTCTTGTTGCGTAAGACTGACTATATTTCCCTCCATCCTATCTTGCCCCTCATTTTTTCTACTCTCTCTTTTGACCCTGTCCCTCCCCAAGAATGTTGACTTCTAATTGCTCCCTCCTCCCATTGCCCTCCCTTCCATCATCCCCCCCCACCTTGCTTATCCCCTTCTCCCCCACTTTCCTATATTGCAAGATAGGTTTTAATACAAAAATGAGCGTGCATTTCATTCCTTCCCTTAGCCGAATGTGATGAGAGTAAGCTTCATGTTTTTTTCTCTCACCTCCTCCCTTTTTCCCTCCTCTGAAAAGTCTTTTGCTTGCCTCTTTTATGAGAGATAATTTGCCCCATTCCATTTCTCCCTTTCTCCTCCCAATATATTTCTTTCTCAACTCTTAATTTCATTTTTTTAAGATATGATTTCATCTTATTCAATGCATCCTGTGCTCTGTGTGTGTGTGTGTGTGTGTGTGTGTGTGTGTGTGTAATCCCACCAACTACCCAGATACTGAAAAAAGTTACAAGAGTTACAAATATTGTCTTTCCATGTAGGAATGTAAATAGTTCAACTTTAGTAAGTCCCTTATGATTTCTCTTTTCTGTTTACCTTTTCATGCTTCTCCTGATTCTTGTGTCTGAAAGTCAAATTTTCTTTTCAGCTCTGGTCTTTTCATCAAAAATGCTTGAAAGTCCTCTATTTCATTGAAAGACCATTTTTTCCCCTGAAGTATTATACTCAGTTTTGCTGGGTAGGTGATTTTTCTTTAGTTCTAGTGCCTTTGACTTCTGCAATATCATATTCCACACCCTTTGATCACTTAATGTAGAAGCTGCTAGATCTTGTGTTATCCTGATTATATGTCCACAATATTTGAATTGTTTCTTTCTAGCTGCTTGCAATATTTTCTCCTTGACCTGGGAGTTCTGGAATTTGGCCACAATGTTCCTAGGAGTTTCTTTTTTGGATCTCTTTCAGGAGGTGACTGGTGGATTCTTTCAATATTTATTTTGCCCCCTGGTTCTAGAATATCAGGGCTGTTTTCCTTGATAATTTCATGAAAGATGATGTATAGGCTCTTTTTTTTTTATCATGGCTTTCAAGTAGTCCCATAATTTTTAAATTGTCTGTCCTGGATCTATTTTCCACATCAGTTGTTTTTCCAATGAGACATTTCATGTTATCTTCTATTTTTTCATTCTTTTGGTTTTGTTTTGTGATTTCTTGATTTCTCATAAAGTCATTGGCCTCCATCTGTTCCATTCTAATTTTTAAAGAGCTATTTTCTTCCCTGAGCTTTTGGACCTCCTTTTCCATTTGGCTAATTCTGCTTTTGAAAGCATTCTTCTCCTCATTGTCTTTTTGAACCTCTTTTGCCAATTGGGTTAGCCTATTTTTCAAGGTGTTATTTTCTTCAGCATTTTTTTGGGTCTCCTTTAGCAATGTGTTGACCTACTTTTTATGATTTTCTTGCATCTCTCTCATTTCTCTTCCCCATTTTTCCTCTACCTCTCTTATTTGATTTTCAAAATCCTTTTTAGCTCTTCCATGGCCTGAGACCATTGAATATTTATTTTGGATGTTTGGGATACATAAGCCTTTACTTTTATGTCTTTCCCTGATGGTAAGCATTGTTCTTCCTTATTTGAAAGGATGGGAGAATGTTAGGGCCCAGCTCTGGACCGTGGCCTCCTGTATGGAAAGAAGAGACACCTGGAGGTGTTAACCTGCCTACGTGGCATGCTAGCTGGTCTAGCAAGCTACGAGGTACTGGGACCGCCTCAGTAACAGGGTAGGCTCCGCCTACGGGGAGGAACATGGGAGGAGCTCGGGTGCCTAAAGATATACTGGAGCATTGGGGGGATCCCGGGGGAGGTGAATGAACAATTAAAGAGTGGACTGCTGCCAGCTCTGGTGTTCTGTCTAGTTATTCCCCTCCCCCACGGGAGGGACCAGGGATGCCTGAGGACCAACAAAGATGTAGATCTTGAAGTAAGATTCCAAGCGAAGCCCAGGGAGGGAAAGTTAGCGTAGGGAGCCCGGGAGATTTAAATAAGTAAAAGGAGCGTGGGATATTTAAATTAGTGCAGAAAACCCGGGACATTTCAGGAGAAGATATCTGTTCACCAAGAAAGTTTTCCCTTTTTGGGGCATTTTCCCAACCAGTTACTTGACTTTTGGGTCCTTTGTCAAGAGTAGGGTATTCTGGGGATTTGTAAGATCTCATTTCCTCCCAAGTGGCACAATCAAGCATGTACACTTGTCTGGGAGCAGGAAGAGATTTTTAACGTTACCAGAGTTTCCTCTTCACAACCATCTGACCTCCAGTTCAGCAAAGCCAGCACTGGTGGCTGAGATTCAGATAAGCTGCGGGGCAGGGCTGCCATTCAGTGTGAGATAAAGATCAGCTGCTGCAGGGTCTCTACACAGGGCTAAGGTAAGAATCAGCTGCTCAGTGCCCCCAGGGGTTTTTACGATCCAACAATGGATGCAGGCTGCTCTAGGCACTGCTGTGGGAACTGCTGCCACCTGCCTGATGTGGCCTCTGTGGCATCTGCCTGGAGGCCAGAGCTATGGGAAGGCTCTTTGCCCTTCTCCCTTCTCAGCCAGTTGAAAAAACTCTGTCACGAACCTTTGGCGCCTGTGGGTTGAGAGATCTGTGAACTGCTGCTACTTTGACTGGAGATTCTGTTCCCAAGCCCTGTTCATATCCTCCTCCCAGAGCCAAGCCAAGCAGTAGGGCCAAGGCTGGGCTGGGCTCTGCTCTGCATCTAGTGTGACAGACGTTTCTCATCAGCCTTTCAGGTCACTCTGGCCTGGAAATCTCCACTCTGTTGTTCTCTGGCTTCTGCTGCTCTAGAATTTGTACAGTGTCTTTCTTTACAGGTATTTTATGGGCTGTGGGGGAAGAGCTAGCATATATGTGTCTTTCTACTCCACCATCTTGGCTCCACCCAATGAAGTTAAATTTTCAACCCAGGCATGTAAACTTACTTTTATTCCTATTAAATTTCATTATATTTAGATTAAGCCAATCACTCTATTCCCCAAGATCTTTTTTTAAGTACTGATTGTCATAGCTATTCTTCTCAAGTTTGTATTATTAGCAAATTTTAAAAAACATGTCATTAATGCCTTCATGCACATTATTAAAATGTTGACAAAAGTATACCAAAGACAAGTCTCAGTATTCAACTACAGATTTCACTCTATAATCTCTTTCTGGCTAAAGCAAGCCTAATTTAAATTTTACTTACAAGAATATCCCACTGCTTTCTATCCAAGGTCTATCTTTGTGTTGATATTGAGTCAAGTTGAGTGAAAAAGAAAAGACTGTTCACTGAGTCCTGATGAGTAAATGCTTTCAGGTGATTAATAAGTAGAAGTGTTTCTCTTTCAAATACTCAGAAAAATTCTGAAAGATTAGGAAATAAATAGCTTCTTTATTTCATAAAAAATGTTTTGCATAAAAAATCCTAAAGTAGGACTTCAGTACGTTGAGTGGATTATTGAGAATACACATTAATTGCACAGGATTAGAAGACCTGAAAGAGCATGGGTCTGAACTGGAGAAAACACCCATATCATTTGGTTTTGCCCAGTTTAGTTCAGATGTCATGGCATCTTTGACAAATGTAATTATTGTATTGACATTTTTGGTCCCAACCTATAAGGAACTCTCAGCATATAAACTCCTTTTAAAGATGCAGATCACAAACATGCCTGCAAGTTATAGTGTTATGGAATTGCCTAATGACTGAGAGGCTTAGTGATTTGCCCTGTATGATAGTTAGTATGTGTCTATAGCCGAACTAGAATACAGGATTTCCTGACTCTGAGGTTGGCCCACTGTACCTCTTCTTGTATCAATAAATAATAGCTTTTGTAAGCAAATACATTTTTAAAAAGTTAACTCTAACCAATTATAATATCTTCACAACATAAGAGAGTTTTGTATTTTCTTTCCTTTCAGTAGCCTTGTTGCTTTCCTCTTCATCTTAAAGCATTTCAAGTATTTATGTTCCTATAACAGGCTCATCTCCTTTCTCATTCTTTGTTTAAAAGGGAAGCTCATCAGGTAGAATCTCAGCTGTATGCCCCCCACATTCCTTATCTTAAGACAGTCTGAAGTACTCTGTTATTATCAGTTCTATAACCTTTACAAAAGAGCAAAGAACATATAATTATGGGGATGTCTTTCTTTACAAAGCAATACTTATGATATTATGTGAAAAGATTGTATAATTATCCCAATTGCTTCATGATAATATTTTGTATTAATATGTACTTTGCTCACATCAACACATATAGTAAATTCTTGTTAGTTTGCCATACTTTTTAATGTGCTTGGCATACTCAGAGCCAGGAAAAACAGTCTAAGGTTGAACTGAACAGATGTAGTGGCAACTAAGAATCTTTCCCTCTCTTGACTGTCTGTTGTCCTTGTATAAGGATTGGAGAGGAAGCTTCAGAACTCTATTAGAGTAAGAGGGCACCGGTCTTCAAAACCCATAGGACAGCTACATTTAAGCAGAATGTCATGAGTACTTGCTCCACAGAGGGAAAAAGGGATTTTCATAATTAGGAGTCATTATTCTTCCCCTTATCCCCATCTGCTCTACAAGTTTGAACTTACTTTCCCCAGGGATAGTCTGTAAGGAAGAAGATCATATTTCCTCAGAATTTTTTGGTGAGTGGTAGAGTTTGAGGTGGCAATATTTCTATGACAGCTATACTTATAATACCTGATTCATAAATTCCTTTTCTAGAAGATATTTATGTCTGGCTAATAATCAATATGCAAGGACATCAGGAGCAGATTGATATGTGATAGTACCATAAATGCCAAATCTCTTAGGGCTACCTCTAGAACTTTGAGGGGAGAAGTGGTTAGCTTCTCTCTAAAGACTCAGAATACTAATGTGAAGTGGGTTGTAGAATTAGCACAAAGAAGTAATAAAGTTGTTAGTCTCTAGCTGTGTAATGGGGAAGACAGCAAGCCTGGAATCAGGAAGGCCTGAATTAAAATCTGAGTTCAAACCCTGTTTGCCTTAGTTTCCTCATCTGTAAAATGGAGAAGGAAATGGTAAACCACTCCAGTAACTTTGCCAAGAAAGCCCCAAACAACATCATGAAGAATCAGGTATGACTGAACAATGACTGAACAACAAAATTTTGCATATCCCTTATCTCTATTTTTTTTTTCCATTTCTATTAGAGAAGTACTGAGTATTGAATGAGAGATTCAGAAAGACTTCTGTGAGAGAAGGGCAGGGGCTTCCCAAGGGATTTGTTGAATTTCTGCATGTGAGATAGAACATAACCATTGATTACATGGACATGTGGACAAACAGAGCCTCTAACGTCCCACAATTTCCACTGCAACCCAGCTACTTGATTTCCACAGAATGGTTTTCTGTTTTCTTCTGTTTTTCTCACTGTACTCTTTTCTTTGTCAGTCTCATCACAGCAGCTTTGCCTTTCATCTTTATGTAGTTATTTTTGAAGCCTCTAACCCTGATCCCTCCTCCATGTGTCTTCATTTTCTATCAAATGAACATCTCCAGTAGAATCTTCTTCTCTTACCTCAGTAAACATGTTACAGGTGAAAATGTTTATCTTCCTCTGAGCAGCCAAAATCTACCCCCTTTTTTTAAACATCTCTATTTCTATTCAGGGTACCATATTCACCTAGCTACTGAGACTCCAAACTTGTCATCTATGACACCTCCCTCTGTAGTATTTCAAGTCTATTGAATAATGTATTTAGATATTTCTTTGTTTCTTCCTCTCACCATTTCAACACATACCATACCATTCAAGGTTCTGATTACTGCCCACCTGAATGATCGCTATAATTTTCTAACCAGTTTCCTAGTTTCTTACCTCCCTTGTCTTCCCATTTCAAACTCTATTGATGGATGAATCTTTAAAAGTAGAACTCTGATCATATGGCTCTCTTTCTCAATAATTTTTGCTAGCCTCCAGTCTAAAGTTTTTAGTTTGATATTTTGTCTTTTGATCATATGGTGCCAATGTAATTCTCCAATCTGGTATTGTCCTTTCACATATACTCTCCATCCCAGTCAAACTGGATTTTCTCTGAATATATCTTTAGCTGCCCCTACTTATACCTTTACTCAGATATTTCTCTATACTTGAAATACACTTATTATTCCTTGGCTAGTTCCATCTCCATCTGGCAAAATTCAACTTTTTTTTAAAAAAAGTTCAGGTACAGTTTCACCACATCCATGAAAATTTCTTTGTAATTCTTCTCTGACCATCCCCTAGCCTGAATTGAGCTCCTCTACCCCTGGACCACCCTATTAAGCTTGTTAAAACTTTTGCTATGCATTCATAGTAATAAAAGATTTAGAACCACAAGGGACGATAGAGGCCATCCAATTCAATCCCTTCATTTAAAGGGATTATACACATGGTACATAAAGTAGGGAAATGATTTGCCCTAAGTCAAATAGGTAGGAAGTTGCAGGATGAAGATTTGAACCCAGATCTTCCAAATTCAAATGAGTACTTACCGCTTATTTACAGAATCTTTCTTTGATTACAACTAGTGTTGCCATGGTTATACATGTCCCTTTGAATGTAAAGGATACACCTCATTTTACCTGCACTAATCATGTCAGGAAATTGCTTTTTTTTTTTTTGTAGAAAACACAATGCACTAAGCTATACAATATGGGGGAAGATATACTTTCTAGAGGGAAAGAAAAGGAAAGTTGACAAATAGTCTTTCATCCTATGGGACCTGTGATAGCACAAATGAAGGATAAGTTAGAATGCCTTTAACTTATATAAACACTTTATTAGGAAAAGTTCATAACATGATCTTCTAGTACCTCTAACTGCATGGACCCTGGGGAAGGTTAGAGTTTATACTATCTGCCTCAGGAAAACAAGGGTCATGCATTGTTGATGGAGATGACCATTTAAGATTTGACAAGCTAAAAGCACCTACTTAAATATACTCCAAACATTTCTAGTACTTTGCAATATCTGTCTTTATTTCTTTTTTTTTGTTTTGTTTTTTTCTTTGATGTTCAGAGTCAAGGCTTGTGAAGTACATCAATAACCAGTGTTCACTATAAAATACCACTTTCCAGGACCATGGAGAGGGATTAAAGCTTTCTCTAAGGAGCATTTGACAAAGAACACTTGGTAAGATCACTGAAAATGTACTTCAAAGCTCATATGAAAACCTAGGCACTTGGAGAATTCATATTTAATAGATTACCTGTATGAATGACTATGTAAGTATAAGATCATGAAAATTAATTCACAATTTTACCTAGGACCATCGCTTTTTCAGTGCCCTCTGTTCCTGTTTTCATATTTTCTCTCATATCCAGTGCTGCCAAAAGATGCCCAGCTGACTTGGTTTTTACTGGCCCTTTCCCTTCCCTTCCCTGCCCTTCCCTGCCCTGCCCTTCCCTGCCCTGCCCTGCCTTGCACTATCCTGCCCTACCCTGCCCTGCCCTGCTCTGCCCTTTCTTAAAACCTTAAACCTACTGCACTCTGAAGCTGGGAAGACAATGGGTCCCTGCCTCAGAGATTTTATGGACCATCCTAGCTTCAGAGTGGTAATCAAGAGTAACTGTTGCTGTTTCCCTCCCAGCCTGATGTATTTTTTTTTCTTGGCCTCATTAAAGGGACTATGCCCTGGCTACTTCTTAAACAGGTCTATTTAATGAATGGGCACTGCCTCACCTTAAGTGAGTACCTGCAAAAACTTTGGCCTAAAGGGTCCAAGGTCTCCCAGTGCAACCTGGGTCATCTCCAGTCATCCTGATGAATATCTGGTCGCTGGATTCAGATGGCTCTGGAGGAGAAGTGAGGCTGATGACTTACACAGCCTTCCCTAACTCAAAACAAAGTCAAGTGCAAGTCATATCATCATTTCTCTGACGGCATGTTCTTCTTTGGCAATGAAGGATGAACACATATCCAGTGCTAATTTTATCTCTAACTGTTGAAGGATTTCAGGGGGAGGGAAGGTAGAAATGATAAGCAAATTCACACTAAACTTGTACTTCTCAGGTATAGAAGAGTAATATGGTGTAAGAAGTCAGGAGATCTGGCTTTGAACTCTAGATCAGCCAGTATCTCCTGGCAGAATTTAATGTTTATTAAGTAACTGCTTTCTACAAGACACTGTCAGGAGCTAGGGGCACAAAGATGATAGTCCCTTTGAGGAAATTACATTCTACTGGAAGATAAAATAAAAGACAAGTCAAAAAACTTTCCATTAAGTGCTTATTATATGCCAGACACTAGGCTAAGCACTGGGGAGACAAACAAAGGTAAAAATGATTCTTGACTTTAAAGAGTTCACAGTCTAATGGGGAAGACAGCATGTAAATAAAAAGGTATGTAGAAGATAAGCATAGTATAATACAAATTGAGGAGCTAGGGAACATCCGTATCATCGAGATCAGGGAAGGCTTTATGAAGTAGGAGGGGACTTGAGCTGAATTTCAAAGCACAACAAAGACTCTGAGGTGCGGAGATAAAGAGGAAGTAAATTCCAACAACACTTTTCCTTAATCCTCTGGAAAAGGAAATGACAAACCACTCTAGTATCTTTGCCTAGAAAGGTCCATGGACAGTATGGTCTATGGGGTCATAAAGAGTCATACATAACTGAACAACTGAATAGCAAAATCTTATCCTACAGAAATATGGAGTCAATGGAGGATGTTTTAATCAAGGAAGTGAAATCAATGTGAAATGGAAGAAGGTTATTTTGGCTGAGATGTGGAGGGCATATTGGAGACAAGAGAGCCTGACTGTAGAGCAGACCTGCATAATATACGGCCCATGGACCACTTGTGGCCTGCCAAAGTGTCTCATGTGCTGGATGTTGTTCAAGCCTGTTTTACATTTTCTTTATTTTTCAAGGGGCCTTCTGAAATCTTTTGGCAAGCAAACATGACCTAATGTTGTGCAGACCTGCTCTAAAATTCTAGAGTAACAGAACCCACAAAAAGAGTGAAACAATTTTCCAGTCAGACAACTAGGAAGATTGGCAAGAAAGGTTTGTTACAACAGGATAAGAGAGGAACACAGTCCAGCACAGGCCTTGCTAGCACAGCCCTGGCCCCAGTAAATTAGGAATAGAACTTGGGAGACCCTGTATTAGTAACACTGTTTCTATAGCTTTCAGGCTATAGATAGTAAGGGAGTCAAACTACTGGTCAAAAGGAAATTACAAAAGTTTCTTTGCTAGAACTGAGGCAGGCCTCTATTACATTACCCATACTCAGTTTAGGGTAGCAGCCCCGGGTGGATGTTCCAGTGTGAGGAGGAGCACTAATACAACAGAGTTTGAAACCTCAATGGAGCTGGGACCATCCTCACAGTTTGAGGGCATCAGAGTGCTTGTGGTCATTCATAGACTTGAGCAAAAGCCAAGAGAGTAGTAAACACCTCTCCTTAGATCACACCAGCTTGGAAGAACTGAAATCTTATCGGTCGCTAGAAGTAGCTCTGCAAATAGCTGCACAAAAATCCCTGAAGATTGGGAGAGTATACCCTCCACTCTGGAAGCAGAGTTCTACTTTGACAAAGAGTTAAATGTCAAGTAATAGACCAGGAAAAATGAGTAAACAAAATACAATTTCTGACTATTGAAAGTTAATAGGGTGAAAAAAAAGATCAAACATACACTCAGAAGAAAACAGCAAGTCAAAGTCAAAAGCCTCCAAGGAAAATATAAAGTGGTCTCAGGTTAAGGAAGAGATCAAAAAGCATTTTGAAAATCAAGTAAGAGAGTTAGAGGAAAAATTGTGAAGAGAAATGAGAGTGATGCAAGAAAATCATGAAAAATAAGTCAATAGCTTGGTAAAGGAGATATAAAATATACTGAAGAAAATCATACCTTTCATGATCTAGGTATAAAGATTTGACACTATAAACAAATTAATGGAGCAATGAATAGGGTATTTATCAGATTTATGGAGAAGGGAAGAATTTTTGACTAAGGAAGAGATAGAAAGCATTATGAAGTGCAAAATGGATAATTTTGATCACATTAAACTGAAAAGTTTTTGCATAACCAAACCCAACACAACCAAAATTAGATGGGAAGTAGAAAACTGGGAAAGAATTTTTGTAACTATTGTCTGTAATAAAGAACTCATTTCTAAAATATATAGAGAACTGAGTCAAATGTACAAGAATACAAGTCATTCCTCAATTGATAAATAGTCGACAGATATGAATAGGCAGTTTTCAGAGGAAGAAATCAAAGCTATCTATACTCATATGAAAAAATGCTCTATATCACTACTGATTAGAGAGATCCAAATCAAAACAACTGTGAGATACCATATCACACTTATCAGATTGTCTAACATGATATAACAGGAAGATGATAAATGTTGGAGAAGATGTGGGAGAGTTGGAACACCAATTCAGTCTTGGTGGAGCTGTGAGCTGATCCAACCATTCTGGAGAGCAATTTGGAACTATGCCCAAAGGGCTACAAAAATGTGCATACCCTTTGACCCAGCAATACAGCTTGTAGGACTGTATCCCCAAGACATCATAAAAATAGAAAAGGTCCCACTGGTACAAAAATATTTACAGCAGCTCTCTTTGTGATGGCCAAAAACTGAAAATCAAGGGGATGCCCATTAATTGGGGAATGGCTGAATAATTTGTGGTATATGAATGTAATGAAATACTATTGTGTATAAGAAATGATGAACAGGAAGGCTTCAGAGAGTCCTGGAAAGACTTAAATGAACTGATGCAGAGTGAAAGGAGCAGAACCAGGAGAACTTTGCACATAGCAACGACCACAGTGTGTGAGGAATTTTTCTGGTAGACTTAGTACTTCACTGCAATGCAAGAACTTAAATAATTCCCAGTGGTCTCTTAAGGCAAAATGTCTTCCACATCCAGGGAAAGAACTATGGAATTTGATCACAGAATGAAGTAGACCATTTTCTTTTGTATTGTGTTTTGGTTTGTTTTATTTTATTTTATTTTTTTTTGGCATATACATTATAATTATTGAAAGTTTTGCTTTTCTTCTGCCTAATCTCTCATAATTGCTAAGTCTGAAGGGCTACTTTCATTTTCATGATCAAAGTGAATTCAGACTTCTGTAGCTGTCCATGTGCTCTTTATTCTATATTAGAATCCATGTGAACACTCTCACAAGCAGAATTAGGTTAACACTGTTGTCACTGCCCTAATCTGAATTTCTTAATTCTTTCCCTTACACTTGAACTGTTGACTTCTGAAAATCAGTAACTCTTGCTGATAGCCCAGTAAGGAACCTCTATTAATTCAACTTTTGTAGTAGGCCATACATTAACTGAGCTAATGTCTCATTTTGCAATCTATACATTCTATAATGTCTTTTAGATATTGGTGCTTCTCTCTCTGATAACTATGTATGTATGTAATGGTCAGACAGTTTGGAAGTTGTGTCTGTTGATCTTGATTTCTCTGTATTTTCTCTGAAGTTCAGGGCACTGACTTTTTCCCCTGCACTAAGTGAATGATACATGTGCTTGATTAAAGTGACTGTTGATCCCCCAAAAGTTGCTTTTCCTTTTAGAAAAGCAGATCCAAGAACCTGTACAGCAGGCCCTCCTGTGTATGTCAAGATCCTTGCTGATACAAAATCACATATTTCTTTGGAGTGACTGCAGTTCTGCTTTGCTCATAAAGTACAGCATGTTCCTTGATACAGGCATGTCATGTTGGGTGGTCCTATGCCAATATCTCCCATGTTGTACAATTGATTCCAGACTTCTTCAGAGAGACCTTGTGAATGTCCTTGACTCACATCTTCTGACTTCATTGTGAGTGTTGTCTTGTATAAGTTCTCTGTAAAATAGTCTTTGAGGTAAACATATGTTTGGCATTCAAACAATATGGCCAGCCCATCAGAGTTGTGCTCTCTGCTGTAGAGTTTCAGTGCTTGCGAGTTCAGTTCAAGAAAGGACCTTAGTATCTGGTATATCATCTTGCCAGATGATCTTCAGAATCTTCCTTTTCATGCTTCTCTTCATTCTTGTGTTTGAAAGTCAAATTTTCTTTTCAGCTCTGGTCTTTTCATCAAGAATGCCTGAAAGTCCTCTATTTCATTGAAAGACCACTTTTTCCCCTGAAGTATTATACTCAGTTTTGCTGGGTAGCTGATTCTTGGTTTTAGTCCTAGATCTTTTGACTTCTGGAATATCATATTCCACGCCCTTTGATCCTTTAATGTAGAAGCTGCTAGATCTTGTGTTATCCTGATTGTGTTTCCACAATACTTGAATTGTTTCTTTCTAGCTGCTTGCAATATTTTCTCCTTGACCAGGAAACTCTGGAATTTGGCCACAATGTTCCTAGGAGTTTCTCTTTTTGGATCTCTTTCAGGCGGCGATCTGTGGATTCCTTGAATACTTATTTTGTCCTCTGGTTCTAGAATCTCAGGGCAGTTTTCCTTGATAATTTCATGAAAGATGATGTCTAGGCTCTTTTTTTGATCATGGCTTTCAGGTAGGCCCATAATTTTTAACTTGTCTCTCCTGGATCTATTTTCCAGGTCAGTTGTTTTTCCAAGGAAATATTTCACATTATCTTCCATTTTTTCATTCTTTTGGTTTTCTTTTGTGATTTCTTGATTTCTCATAAAGTCATTAGCCTCCATCTGTTCCATTCTAATTTTGAAAGAACTATTTTCTTGGGGGCGGAGCCAAGATGGCGGAGTAGAAAGACGCACATACACATAGCTCTGAACCCACAACCCATAGAATGGCTACAGGGAAGTAACTCACGGCGAATTCCGCACCCAGAGGCCATGGAACATTGGAGCGAGGGAGATTTCTGTTCCAGAGAGACCTGCAAACCTCTCGCGGGGGGGTCCTTCGCTCTGCGGACTGGGCGCCGGGACTGGGAGCTGAGTGCAGCCCTGCCGCGGCCGCGGCACCGAGAGGAAAAGATCCGAGCAGGCTTCACAGACAGGATCTCCAGCAGTCACGCGGGTCCCTCCACCCACAGAGGGATCTGCAAACCTCTCGCAAAAGGTCCGTCGCGCTGCAGACACAAAGCCCAGCCCAGACCTGCTGCGGCCACGGCTGCGGCACCGAGAGAAACAGATCCGAGCAGGCTTCAGGGACGGGATCTCCAGCGGCCGCATAAGTCCCTCCACCCACAGGTGACAGGGGTGGGTGAGAGAGTCTCTTTGGCAGGTCGAGAGGGGAGTGGGGTGCCCCCATAATTCAGGCCCCCCCCCCGGGAGGTAGAAGCTGAGAGGCGGCTGCAGACAGGGGCTCCCCAAGCGGGCGGGAGCCTGAATCCATTGCGGAAGGTCTGTGCATAAACCCCCTGAGGGAACTGAGCTTGAGAGGTGGCCCTGCCCCGATCTCAGCACCTGAACATAATCTCATACTGAATAGCAGCCCTGCCCCCGCCAAAAGCCCTGAGGCTGGAAGCAGCATTTGAATCTCAGACCACAAACACGGGCTGGGAGGATCAGGAGGTGAGGTGGGTGTGAGGAAAATATTCAGAGGTCAAGTCACTGGCTGGGAAAATGCCCAGAAAAGGGAAAAGAAATAAGACTATAGAAGGTTACTTTCTTGGCGAACAGGCATTTCCTCCCTTCCTTTCTGATGAGGAAGAACAATGCTTACCATCAGGCAAAGACACAGAAATCAAGGCTTCTGTGTCCCAGCCCACCCAATGGGCTCAGGCCATGGAAGAGCTCAAAAAGAATTTTGAAAATCAAGTTAGAGAGGTGGAGGAAAAGCTGGGAAGAGAAATGAGAGACATGAAGTCAAAGCATGAACAGCAGATCAGCTCCCTGCTAAGGGAGACCCAAAAAAATATTGAAGAAATTAACACCTTGAAAACTAGCCTAACTCAATTGGCAAAAGAGGTTCAAAAAGCCAATGAGGAGAAGAATGCTTTCAAAAGCAGAATTAGCCAAATGGAAAAGGAGATTCAAAAGCTCACTGAAGAAAATAGTTCTTTCAAAACTAGAATGGCACAGATGGAGGCTAATGACTTTATGCAAAACCAAGAAATCACAGAACAAAGAGAGAAGAATGGAAAAATGGAAGATAATGTGAAATATCTCATTGGAAAAACAACTGACCTGGAAAATAGATCCAGGAGAGACAATTTAAAAATTATGGGACTACCTGAAAGCCATGATCAAAAGAAGAGCCTAGACATCATCTTTCAAGAAATTATCAAGGAAAACTGCCCTGAGATTCTAGAACCAGAGGGCAAAATAAATATTCAAGGAATCCACAGAACACCGCCTGAAAGAGATCCAAAAAGAGAAACTCCTAGGAACATTGTGGCCAAATTCCAGAGTTCCCAGGTCAAGGAGAAAATACTGCAGGCAGCTAGAAAGAAACAATTCAAGTATTGTGGAAATACAATCAGGATAACACAAGATCTAGCAGCCTCTACATTAAGGGATCGAAGGGCATGGAACAGTATATTCCAGAAGTCAAAGGAACTAGGACTAAAACCAAGAATCACCTACCCAGCAAAACTGACTATAATACTTCAGGGGAAAAAATGGTCTTTCAATGAAATGGAGGATTTTCAAACATTCTTGATGAAAAGACCAGAGCTGAAAAGAAAATTTGACTTTCAAACACAAGAATGAAGAGAACCATGAAAAGGTGAACAGCAAAGTGAAGTCATAAGGGACTTACTAAAGCTGAACTGTTTACATTCCTACATGGAAAGACAATATTTGTAACTCTTGAAACATTTCAGTATCTGGGTACTGGGTGGGATTACACATGCACACACGCTCACATACATAGAGACAGAGTGCACAGAGTGAATTGAATAGGATGGGATCATATCTTTAAAACAAAATGAAATCAAGCAGTGAGAGAGAAATATATTGGGAAGAGAAAGGGAGAAATTGAATGGGGCAAATTATCTCTCATAAAAGAGGCAATCAAAAGACTCATTAGTGGAGGGATAAAGAGGGGAGGTGAGAGAAAAACATGAAGTCTACTCTCATCACATTCCACTAAAGAAAAGAATAAAGTGCACACTCATTTTGGTAGGAAAACCTATCTCACAATACAGGAAAGTGGGGGATAAGGGGACAAGCAGGGTGGGGGGGATGATAGAAGGGAGGGCATGAGGAGGAGAGTGCAATTCAAGGTCGACACTCATGGGGAGGGATAGGATCAAAAGAGAATAGAAGTAATGGGGGACAGGATAGGATGGAGGGAAATATAGTTAGTCCTATACAACACAACTATTATGGAAGTCATTTGCAAAACTACACAGATATGGCCTATATTGAATTGCTTGCCTTCCAAAGGGAAGGGGTGGGGAGGGAGGGAGGAAGAGAAGTTGGAACTCAAAGTGTTAGGATCAACTGTCGAGTAATGTTCTTGCCACTAGGAAATAAGAAAAACAGGTAAAGGGGTATAGAAAGCTATCTGCCCCTACAGGACAAAAGAGAAGATGGAGACAAGGGCAGAGAGGGATGATAGAAGAGAGAGCAGATTGGTCATAGGGGCAATTAGAATGCTTGGTGTTTGGGGGGGGAGGGGATAAAAGGGGAGAAAATTTGTAACCCAAAATTTTGTGAAAATGAATGTTAAAAGTTAAATAAATAAATTTAATTAAAAAAAAAAAAAGAACTATTTTCTTTAGTGAGCTTTTGAACCTCCTTTTCCATTTGGCTAATTCTGCTTTTTAAAGCATTTTTCTCCTCATTGTCTTTTTGAACCTCTTTCGCCAATTGAGTTAGCCTATTTTTCAAGGTGTTATTTTCTTCAGCATTTTTTTGGGTCTCCTTTAACAAGGTGTTGACCTGCTTTTCATGCTTTTCTTGCATCTCTCTCATTTCTCTTCCCAGTTTTTCCTCTACCTCTCTAACTTGATTTTCAAAATCCTTTTTGAGCTCTTCCATGGTCTGAGCCCATTGAGTGGGCTGAGATACAGAAGCCTTGACTTCTGTGTCTTTCCCTAATGGTAAGCATTGTTCTTCCTCATCAGAAAGGAAGGGAGGAAATACCTGTTCACCAAGAAAGTAATCTTCTATAGTCTTATTTTTTTCCCTTTTCTGAGCATTTTCCCAGCCAGTGACTTGACTTCTGAGTATCCTCTCCACCCTGACCTCACCTCCAGATCCACCCAGCTAGAGCTTGGTGTCTGAGATTCAAATGCTGCTTCCCAGCCTGAGGGCTTTGGGTGGGGGTGGGGCTGCTATTCAGTGTGAGGTTAAGTTCAGGTACTCTGGTGAGGGCAGGGCTGCCACATGGGGCTCAGTTCCCTCAGGGGGTTTATGCAGAGACCTTCAACAATGGATCTGAACTCCTGCCTGTTTTGGGAGCCCTGGTCTGCTCCTGCCTCTGCTGCTGCCTCCCAAGGGGGCCTGAGTTATGGAGACACCCCACTCTCCTCTTGGCCAGCCAACAAGGCTCTCTCACTGACTTTTGCTGCCTGTGGGTGGAGGGACCTGCTTGGCCTCTGGAGATTCTGTCCCTGAAGCCTGCTCAGACCTGCTCCTCTTGGTGCCACGTGGCCAGGGCAGGGCTGGGCTCGACTCTAGGTCCAGTGCATGCGACCAGTTTTTCTGGTCTCTCTGGAACAGAAATCTCCTCCACTCCATTGCTTTGTGGCTTCTGCTGCTCCAGTATTTGTTGGGAGCTCTTCTTTACAGGTATTTTATGGGATGTGGGTTCGGAGCTAGCATATGTGTATCTTTCTATTCCACCATCTTGGCTCCTCCCCTGTTTTCATTTGTTTTATGATTCCTCCCATTCATTTTAATCCTTCTATGCAATATGACTAAGGTGAAAATGTATTTAATAGGAATGTATATGTAGAACCTATATAAAACTGTATGCCATCTCAGAGAGGGAGGGGGAAGGTGGAGGGGAAGAGGGAGAGGGAGGGGAAAAAAGTAAAATATATGGAAGTGATTGTAGAACACTGAAAACAAATACAATAAAATAGAAAATCTGAAAAAAATAATATCTTAAAAATTGGAATCAAGGGTGGAGCTAAGATGGTGGCAAGAGGCCAGGAAAGATTTTTCTTTTTGGTCTGTGTTTCTTTCACAACATGGCTTATATGGTAATGTTTTCAATGACTGCACATGTACAAACTATATCAAATTGCTTCTTTTCTCAATGACGGGGTTTAGGAGAGAGGAAGGAAGGGAGAGAATTTAGAACTCAAATTTTTAAAAATGAATGTTAAAATTTGTTTTTACATGTAACTGGGGAAAAACAAAATACTGAATAGAAAATAGTCCAACTGAGGTGATGAACATCTCAGCTACATTGGTGACTCTGTGACTGTACAGAAAAGGAGGAATGCAAGAGATGCTGTGCCCACATAGCCAAGAAGATAGACTTTGACTATATGAGGAGGATGTGAGACATACAGGAGTCAAAGATGACACTGAACTTATGAACTTTGATGATCATGAATACTGCGTTTCCTTCCATACAAGCAGAGAAGTTAGGATGATGGCAGAAAATGGAGGTCCCTTAGGTTGCTAAAACGTGCTCATGTCAACAAGTCATCAAACATTTTTTAAGCACCTACTAGGTGCTGGACCCTGTGCTGAACTCTGTGCCAGGCTTCTGATCTGCTTTTTAGATTCAGATTTTATATTTCTACCCATTTTCCACTCATCTCTATCTTTTCACATCATTCTTCTCACCATTTATTTTACTTTGAGAATTTCTCTACTTTAAACCTGAGTTCTATACCTTTGCCTTTAGGCTGTATAATTTTTCTTCATCTTGAATCTACTTTCTTCATCATCTAATTCTTATCCCTTAGTGTCTAAATAATCCTAATTTCCCCTACCTGTATACAATATATACCATTCACAACTTTGAGCCCTTCCACAGCTTCTTGAGTAAAGTTAAATGACTTGCCCAGAGTCACAGCTAGGGAATGTCTGAGGTAGTATGCGAATTGATCTTTCTGACATTAAGTCTAGCTTTACATCCACTATAGCATCTAGTTTTCTATGAGAAAGGGTATTTTGTTGAACTTCATGGAGTATTCCCACATGTATTTCTGTTGTTGACCTGATTACATCACTCTAGACAGGAAAATAGAATTTCACCTATTAAGGTGTATCCTTAAAGAACAAATGAATATTTGTGTCTTCACATTTGCTGAATATTTATATATATTAAGAGCATCACGTTTTTAAAAATTGCTTTCATTTTGTTTTATTTGTTTTGTTTTGAATTTAATGCACCTGACAGATTGAATCCCTCCCAATCCTGAACTTTCATTTGGGTCCAGCATGCACTCAGCTTCAGGCTGTAGTATAGCACTTCTCTATCTTTTTCAGTGCAAGTCTTATGGCATGAACCCTGTTACCATCTCCCTGGAGCCATAAGATTTCCTTGAAAGTTCTAGAAGACCATTTGTTCTCCAAACAGGATCCATCCTCCATTGACAGGTTTTGACATCAATATTTTTCCCAAGAAAAGAGTCCCTGGAGTAATAGTGTCACTTTGTAATTATGTAATGTCTTTAAGTGAAAGAGTCTGTCCTGAAAAATGGATAAGAAACTCATAAGTCAACTGCAATGGGGATGGATATAGAGGAAAATGAATATGAGTATCATTTCTGGATGAGAGTGAAGAAATTTGAACTTGAGGAACTTCAAAACATGTAAGGTTTTCATTTTACATGTCAGAAGTTTGTTAAAGTGAAAGTCAACAAATGAAGCTAAGACTTCAATCTGAAGCCTGCTCCAATTCCATCCTTTGAAAAGATCATGCTTTTCTAATGATAGTGCACAAACACGTTTCCAAAAATACATTCTCTGTTACATAATCTATTATAAATAAGCTAATAACCTTTCAATCTCTGGTGCTATTGTTCCGTGTGATTCATTTAGGTCAACAAACTGGGGAAATAATGAAATGGCTAAGTGTGATATTTTTTTCTGCTTTATCCAGATTCGACTAACCTACAAAGTAATAATTAATTTCTTTGGAAACTCTCAAGAATTATTCGTAGTTGGTAAATTCAGAGATACTGAAATATTTTGTAATTCTTCAGCCTGAGTTCTATGTGCTCAGTCTTTGTGGGAACAGTTGATGTGGGAATATATAATTTTCTTATCCACTCTGCGATGAAACCAATGAAAGACAAAAAGATCAACTTCAGACCAGAAGAAATCTGAAGTCTTTGGTTGGTGATCCTTAGGTGAGAACTGGAAGGAGCACACAGTGTTGTTCAGTAGTTTCAGTCGTGTGTGACTCTTCATGACCCCATTTGAGATTTTCTTGGCAAAGCTACTGGAGGGGTTTACCATATTCTTCTCCACCTCATTTTACATGTGAGGAAACTGAGATAAACAGGGTTAAGTGACTTGCCCAGAGTCACACAGCTAGTAAATATCTAAGGTCTGATTTGAACAAAGGTCTCTATCTACTATGCTACCTACTTGTCCTCAGCACATAGTATCAGTTGTTTAATAAGGAAAATGCTAAACTGAAAAGCACAGAGGGTTCCACACCTGGGAATATAAAGGCCTTGATTCCATGTAATACAAATATCAGTTAAAGGAACTGAGGATACTTGTGCTGCAGGAGAGAAGACTGAGAGGGGATGCATGAAAGTAGTTTTCTAATATTTAAAAGGCTGTCATGTGGAAGGGATTAGATTTGTAATTGTTCTACATGTCCAAAATGTAATTCACTCTTTCCCTCTAAAATCTCCCCCTTTTCTAACTTCCCCACTGTTATCAAGTACATACTATCATTCCAATCTCTCAAGCTCACCACGTAAGTGTCTTTGACAGCTCACAGTCTCTCACTTCCCATGTCGAATCTGTTGCCAAAGCTTGTCAGTTTCACCTTCTCAGTACGTCTTGAACAGCTCCCTTTTCTCCTCTGACTATGCCACAATTCTGATGAAGGCCCTGATTGCCTTACATCTGGACTATTGCAATATCCTGCTGGTGGGTTTGCTTGCTTCAAGTCTATCCCTACTCCAATCCATTCAGCCACCAAAAATATTTCCCCAAAGCGTTGGCATGATCACATCGCCCTCTCTACTTAATAAATCCCCCCTCTAGGTACAAATACAAAATCCTCTATTTGTTATTCAAATCCCTTTATAACGTAACCTTCTTTTACCTTTTGACACATTTCAGAGGGAGGGGCGGAATGGGAAGAGATTCACAGGAGTAAGAGGAGATTAGAAGGAAGAAAGAAATTAGTGTTTCTTAGACTACAACACATTCTTTCATTAGAGTATCAGGATTTTCTATGTGGGAAAGCACAGAAGAAAATCTGAGGAAGGAGGATAAAAAGTCTTAAAATTGGACTATTCAGTTAAGGAGAGTAAAAAGTAGGTAACACGGGGGGCGGAGCCAAGATGGCGGAGTGAAAGCTACGACTCACCTAAGCTCCTGGAGAAACTCCTCTGGATATATCTGGGGGGAGAGTCTGACCAGGCTTTGGAGGTGTAGAATCCAGTGGGAGACGGACTTTGACAGATTCGGAGCCCAGGCTGGACTGGGGGGTCCACGGGAGGGATCTGTTCCGCGGGGGTAAGACCCCGGCGCACAGCGCAGCGCGGTTGGCGCGGCAGGGCGGAGGCGACCCAAGGGGCCCGAGAGTGGAGGGCGAGACCAGCGGAGCAGGAGATAAGCCAGGCCGAGCCAACGATATCAGCGCAACAGCCTTTGAAATCTTCAGCCTAAAGACGGGACTTCAGTGGGTCACTACTTGAACATCCAGGAGCTGGGATGCCGGAGTGATCAGTAAGTGCTCTCCCCTCCCCCCCGATGACCGTGAGGGAACCATAAAATTCTTCCCCAGATTGATCCTGGATCAGTGGGAGCAGCAGAAGGGAGCGGGTGGTCTCATAACACCAGAGGCTGGAGAGGTGGCAAAGGGGGATTCTTCCTACCGTGGTGGAGGCTATCTGGAGGGACAGACGACCCAGGGCAGAGAAAAATTCGCACTGAGACCCAAGCAAGCCGCAGCCCGAGAGACGAGCCCCAGGAGGGGCGGGAACACGCATTAGCCTCTAGGCGTGCCCCAGCCCTCCAGGGGAAAAGGGAAGACAATAGGGAAGCTGGGATCACCATCCCCCGGACCTTGCCTTTGCCTCAGGCCAGCTGAGGAGATATCCTGAGACCAGACCACACCTCCCACACACCTATCAAGCTAAACCCAGGGTTGATCTGGGAAACAACAACAACAAAAAAAAGCCTGCTTTTAGCCTAGACAAACATCAACTCAACTTAAAAGATCTGTATCTTCTGACTGAAAGAACCAAAAGCTACAACACTCAGCCAACATCATGAATCGGAAAAAGCAGACGAAAAGTGAAAAAACCATAGAATCTTTCTATGGGGATAAGGACCAAAACACAAACACCAAAGAGGTCAGAGCTGAGACTGTACTTCCATCTGAAACCTCAGATGGGACTATGAATTTCTCGCAAGCACAACTAGATTACCTGGAACGTCTGAAGAAGGATATAAAAGAAAAACTGGCCAATGATTTTAAAACCATAAAAAAAGAATTCACTGATGAGAACATCAATCTGAAAAAGAAAATTGAAGAAAAAGTAGGTAACACGGATTTGCTCTTGCCCCACTCTGAAGGTCACGTCCATTATATACTCTCATCAGGTGAGGGGTTTAGCGAGCCTTAGTTCTGTTTTCAGTTTATGTCTCCACTAAATGTGTTCCCTTTTTCAGGTCTGCTGACTAGCACCTCATTTCTATTTAACTACTTAACAGCAGCTATTTTCTTTAAAAATATAGCAAGAACAAATAAAAGATTTTCCATTCCAATGCTTTAGGTGCACAACCCTCCCTATACTACCTTGTTCTCTGAGGAGGGGTGGAGTTGAGGCTCAAGAGTTTAGCTCTGTTCCTACAAGACATTAATCCCAACAAATTCAATTCCAATACCATTAACCTAAAATCCTAGACCTTCACTTCTCAGGCTTTTCCTTTGTGCTATTAGTGAATGTGAATATTTGAACCGAAAATTGTGGATCCAGGATTCTCACAAATCAAGGTCTCAGGTCAGGGACTTGACTCCCGGTACATGGAATTGACAAGGACGAATGAAGAAAAAACTAAAATCCCAAATCCATTTAGCAGCCCATATATCCTAAAGGAAGTGACTTTAAGATCCTCTTGCATTACTGAATGTTTAGTGATGCAGCCCTGCACCCCAAGATGAGAATTCAGGAAATATCAGACTGCTCAGTCAGGTAGTTTTAAAGACATAGAAAGTTATGGAAAGGTAGCCAGTAGAGAGAGGCTTCTCCCAACCTTGTGGTAAGACAATAGGGAATGTAGGAACGTGCCAGTTTTTCTGACTCCCACAAGCATGTTTCTAATTTGGGGATGTACATTTCTCAGCTTTCTATACTCTACAAGCAAATGTGGCACAGTTAGGGGTTCAGACAGAGTCAAACAATGGATAGAAATCAATTGTCATCCTGGTGACAGCAATGCTGGGCAGGGAGTCCCTCAACTTTCTATATGTGTCCTATATTCTAGAGCCCTCGTGACAAAGGCTGTGTATTGGCATAATCAAACTGAATTGAGATACACCACTTTAGTTGCTATGAAGACAACTATCTGCTCTCCCTTGAATGATTACTGCCAACTGTATGTGGACATATATCAAGATAGTGAGCCCTTCAATTATACAGATGAATATAAATGTAAAGAATTTTTCCAGTTGGGGAGGAAGGGTGTAGTAAGCCTGTAGTAGGAGACTCATATGAAAACAATATAAGAAAAAGAAACTACAGGGACTAAGTTCTGAGTTAAAAGCATAGGAAAAATATCATACTGAAATAATAAAAATAGGTGGAGAAAAACACAGACCCAAGAATTGTAACCTTTGCTATGAATAAATTAAATTCCTCCAACATGAAAGATGATGGAAGAATAAATAAAACCTGAAATCCCTGGAATTTGCTCTATATAAGAAATACATTATAATACAAAAGAAAATAGAGCATTAATTTAGGAATGAGTCCACTTTGAGTGAATAAGTAATTTTGACTATTACAAATACTGAAATTAACTACAAAGAACTTATGAAGAGTGATGCAATCTACATCAAGAGAAAGAACTGATAAATAGAATTATATATCAAATAATTTTACATATATTTACATATATGTCTGTCTATGCTTGTGTGTTTGCATATGTGTGTATATATACATGCATATACATATATACATACATGTCTAGGTATCAATCCATCCATGCGTAGTATGTCTAATGGTATCCTTCTGTAGTGTGGGGGAGAGAAAAAAAATTTGCATGACAATTTTATCATATATTTAAAAGGAACAGCAAACAGTAAATAACAGATTTGCATTTTCATATGCAATTATCATTTTATCTGTATTATAAAAATATTTTATTCCATAAATTAAAAATATAGTAAATTTTAAAATTATTTAAAATGATTCTATAAAATCATAAGTTACAATTATCATTTCAATTATGAAAAGAAAAAAAACATTGACAATGGCACAAACAGATATATAGAGCATCTGTGTTAAACTTAGTACCATTAACAATGAATCAATATTATTACTCCTTATTTAAGTATAAGCATATCTATATATACATGTATACACACACTAAATGACATGTCTAAATTTTTAAAGAAAAACAAGTATACGAAAAGAGAAGGTTAAAAATAGTTTTAAGAGAGTTTATAGTTCTTCTAAGATGGATAAATCTTATAGAAAGATAAATATGAAGGAAAAACATAGAACTGAAGAGATTATTGGAAACAAACTTGAAAGCCATTTTAATATTTGAAAGGAACCTTTAAATAATTTATTGCCCACTAAATGGTGTTTAGAAAAATAATTATTGCTAAGGCTTAAAGAAATTTACACACACACACACACACACACACACACACACACACACACACACACACACACCCCCCTACAAATATATATGTATATACACACACACACATATAAATAAACACATACAAATATGTGTATACACACACATATGTGTGTGTATGTGTGTGTATGTATATATAAAACACATCCTTAGAGACCATAAAATATATTGTGAAGGACAAAGTAATCCTTAGAGGAAAATATATCATTTTATAAACGTATATTAACAAATTGTATAAAAGAAAGAATGAATGATTGTAGTCTATGATTAAAAAAATTAGAAGTTCAGCAAATTAATCACCTCCAAATAAATGTTTAACTTAAATTTTATATGTACTTTAAAATTATGATTAATGTTATACTTTTATTTCATATTATTATAAATTATATTCAGTTATAATTTATTTCATAAATAAGAATTTATATATGTAGAGATTTTGAAAATTAGATGTGAAATTGAAAATGGAAATTGTAAAAACTGATTAACTAAACAGAATTTTAAAAAACTGACAAAATTTTTAGCTAACCCAATCAGAGGGAAAGGAACAGGAGAATTAAATTTTCAAAAATAAAGTGTTAAAAGGTGAATTCAAAATGAAGGGAGGAAATGAGAATCATCAGAAGCTACTCTATATAATTTTGTGCCAGCAAAATTGATAAACATTCAAATTTTTCAAAGAAAGGAAATAAAGAAAGCTTAAGTGCCCCAGCATCACAAAGATAATTGCAGCAAGTCAGAGACAAACTGCTAAAGGAGTAAGGAGGCCAATTTAAAGGTGAATCCAATTAAACACCTAATTAAAAAGAAATTAATAGGTATACTACAGCAATTTTTTTCATACAGGAAGATGTATTGCACCAAATGTTGTTCAATTCACAATATAAATATGAATGAAATATTTAAGCCAGTCAATGACAAAAAATAATAAAATTTATATGGTATCATATAGAAAATTTATCATAAATTTTATATCATAAATATCAGACAAGATACATATATATATAAACAAACCTCACTATGAACAAGTTCTATTTATGCCAAGTACAAAATATCAATATTATGAGAAAAAGAGAGTACTTCATCATGTAAGTAATCAAAACCACATGATTTTATCAATGCTTTGAGAAAATACAAAAAAAACCCCTCATTCATTCACTAAATTCCTATTCATTTTCCTTCCATCTCCTAGGAGAGTTTGCTCTCAATATGTAGTCTTACATATATACATTTATATATGTATATATGTGTATATATAAGTGTATATACATATACACACACATACATACACACATACACACACATATATATACATACATGCATATATATATATGTACATACATATATATATATGTACATACATATATATATCTACATATTTGCAAAGCCTATGCCATAGTTTTAGGACCCAAGGTGGTATTACATAGATAATTTTGGCTCTTGCTTTGTCAGTTTAAGCTTGTCAGGAGGTATGATTCTTCAGTGTTATCTTTTTCCTTCTCCCTTCTCAGCTTTAAATCATTTTCCCAAAAGGGAGTCATCATTCTTTGGAAGGTAACCAAACTTCCTACCAAAGAAGTGTTTGAGAATTATGACGATAGGAAGGAAACAAGCATTTATTTAGCATGTGCTTTTTGCTAGGCACTGCACATATTTTGCATTTGATGGTCATAACATTCTACCCACTGCACCATTCAGCCATCTCTAAGCACTCATAGCTTCTCTTACATATTTGATGTATTAATACTCTTTGCATCATGAGTTGTTTCTTTCTCATTCCTGATTATTCTTATCCTTAATCTGTTATTTAGTCAACATAATAGCCTATGAGAATAGTTTAATATTTTTATACTTTTATGTGTAGGAGATAGATGGTCTGAAATCAGGTCATTAAGACTTGTATTCAAATCTTGCCTGAAAATCTTTTTTTTCATATTCAATTTTTTTAAGGTAAAAAATAGTGGTAGATAGAGTCTATATCACTTATCTCATAAGACTAATTTGAAGATCAGACTACATACACATATGCACACATATAGTTCCTTGCAAACCTTAAAGCACTATGTTGTCAGCAACATAATTATTATAGAATCATGAATTTACAGAACTGTAACAGTGGTACTCTAACAACATGTACAAATCAGAAGGTTTACTCAAGAGGCCAGGATTAATAGGTATTCAGTCTTCTGCTATGACACACATAGAGGGAACATTGTCAAAAGAATTTACTTTTTTAACCGAAATATAAATCACATCTCTCTATATAAATGCAAAATCCTGTTCAGATTTTCCTATTAAAACAAATTTGTCATTGGAAATAGTGAAAAGGAATGATGCATCAATGTACTTTAATTGATAAATCTGACATTTGTTACACAGAATGTAAAGTAAGTCTTTTCATCTTACTCAGATGGAAAGCCAAAGCAATCTATCTCCAAATTTTCTTTTTCTCAGCTCTTTCTAATGCCTTTAAAACTATTACATTGATTGTTTTAAAGAATGAAATACTCAGGTCTACTCAGTACAGCAGCAGCCCTTCTCTCTCCACAGTGGTCAGTTATAACCCCCAATTCCCTAGCAACCATGTCAAAGGGACCTGCAATTGACATTGAACTTGGCACCACTTACTCCTTTGTGGGAGTCTTCCAACATAGAAAAGTGGAGATCATTGCTAATAACCAAAGAAACACGACCACCCCAAGCTACATCATCTTCAGTGGCACAGAACACTTAAGCAGTGATGCTGCAAAGAATTAAATTGCAATGAACCCCACCAATACAGTTTTTGATGCCCAATGTCTGATTGGTCACAGATTTGATGATGCAGTTATGCAGTCAGACATGAAGCACTTATATGATGGTGAATGATGCAGGTAGGCCTAAGCTCCAAGAGTAGCATACAAAGGGGAGACGAAAAGTTTCTATCCAGAAGCACCTTCTGTGGTCTTGACCAAGATGAAAGAAATTACACAATCTTACCTTGGGAAGACTGTCACAAATGCTGTGGCCACAGTACCAGCCCCTTTCAACTATGCCCAACATCAACCCACTAAAGATACTGGAACCATCGCTGGTCTCAATGTGTTCTGAATCATCAATGAGTTTACTGTTGTTGCTATTGCTTATAACTTGGACAAAAAGGTTGGTGCTGAGGGAAATGTGTTGATCTTTGACCTTTGAGGTGGTATTTTCTATGTCTCCATTCTTACCACTGAAGAAGGCATCTTTGAGATCAAGTCCATAGGTGGGGACACCCAATTTGGTGGGGATGACTTCAACAACCAAATGGTCAACCATTTCATTGCTGAGTTTAAGCAAAAGCACATGAGGACATCAGTGAGAACAAGCAGGTTCTTTGCCATCTTCACACTGGTTGTGAATATGCAAAGCACACCCTCTCTTCTAGTAACCAGACCAGTATGAGATTAACTCCCTCTGTGAAGGTATCAGCTTCTATACATCAATCACCCAAGCCTATTTTGAACAGCTGAATGCTGATCTCTTCTGTGGCACACTGGACCCTGTGGAAAAGGCCTTAAGAGATGCCAAGCTGTATAGACCACAGATTCATGGCATTGTCCTGGTGGGTGGTTCCACTTGAATCCCACAAATCTAGAAACTTCTGTAAGACTACTTCAATGGCAAGGAGCTCAACAAGAGTATCAATCCTGATGCAGCTGTTGCTTATGGTGCCGTTTTCCATTTTTTCTGGAGATAAATCTGAAAATGTGCAGGACTTGCTGCTGTGGGATGTCACTCTTCTTTCCCTTGGAATTGAAACTGCTGGTGGAGTTATGACTATTCTGATCAAATGCAATACCCCCATCCCCACTATGCAGACACAGACCTTTACCACCTATTTGGATAATCAGTCTGGTGTGCTTATTCAGGTTTATGAAGGTGAGAGGGCAATGACAAAGGATAACAACTTGCTTGACAAGTTTGATCTCATAGTAATCCCCTCAGAACCCAGGGATGTTCCTCAGATTGAAGTAACATTTGACATTGATGCAAATGGCATCCTTAATGTTTCTACTGTGGATAAGAGCACAGATAAGGAGAACAAGGTCCCCATCGCCAATGATAAAGGATATCTGAGCAAAGAAGACATTGAGCAGATGGTACAGGAGGCTGAGACATACAAGGCAGAGGATGAGAAGCAGAGAGACAAGGTGTCTTCCAAGAATTCTCTTGAATCTTATGCTTTCAGCATGAATTCTACTGTAGAGGATGAAAAATTGCAAGGCAAAATTGGTGATGAAGATAAACAGAAGATCTTTGACAAATGTAATGAAATAATCAACTGGCTGCATAAGAAGCAGACTGCTGAGAAGGAAGAATTTGAGCATCAACAGAAAGAATTGGAGAAGATCTGCAACCACATCATGACTAAGTTGTATCAGAGTACAGGGGGCATGCCAGGAGGCGTGCCTGGTAGGTTTCCAGGTGATGGAGGAGCCACATCTGGAAGTGCTTTTTCTGGACCCACCACTGAAGAGATGGACTAAACACACCAGAAGAAAGAACATTCCACATTGCCTTCCAAAAATTGAAGGACTCAAATTTGTAGCCAAGGAAGAAGAATTTTAAAAGTCCCCTTTAAGCTATTGTGTAAATCTAGGCATTCTGAATACTTGAATGCGGACAGAGGGAGAGAAGTGAACACCATTGCACTTTATCAGTACTATAAACAAGCAGAAATGCAATTCTTGTCCTGGAGAATGAAATCTATTTAAAATTGGCACCATAAAAAAAGAATGAAATCCTTTATTGTTAAAAAATAAGATGAACCAGACATCTACAGTAGGAAATTTAATTTAATGCATGACAACCCACAACCTTTAAAGCTCAGTGAGTGGGAAGGTCAACTCTCAAAGCCAAATTGTTGCTTTCTCTTTTGTAAAAGACAGTTTAGTTTATTATAAAGTGTACTAGATTTAGAAGACCTGGTGTAATGATGATTTAAATGGAAGATCTTTCCCATTCATTAATAGGCCCATGTGACCTATTTAAGTCACATGAAAGCTTAAGTCATGACATTTTGAGTCACCTGGAGCCTGTGATGAGAGGAGCTTTCTGAATGGGTGGAGCAGGAAGGGTGGAACAGTAAGGGGCAGAGCTGGAGCAGAGTTGAGAGAAAATTTGGAGAGAGCAGTCAGAGCTAGGAAGGATGCAGGCTGCTGGCTAAGGTGAATGATTTTATGATTGTGATTTTTTTAAGGGAGTCTGTTTTTTATTTGTTTAATGGAGCTGATTTGTGGAAAGCCTAGTAGGGGAAGGTTTGGGGCTGGTGTTGTTCTCTGCATTGTTATCATGTATAGATTTTTGTTACTATTATGGATTTGGCTTTCTGGTGTCTGAATAAATGTTTTGGTTCTGTCTTCCATGTATAGAGTCTCTTGTATTTTCCAATTCAGAATTGTGCTGGAATATTCATGGCTTCTGTAGACTCTGTGAATATCACATTGGCACAACACCTGGCTTAGATTCATTAACTCATAAAATCTTAGAACTGGAAAGAACATCAGACATTGGAGGAAGAAGACTGTTCAACATGCATCCCCAAAGTACTTCTGTATTAGAAAATTGCCATTGTTGGGACCCTCCCTTGCTTCCAAGGCAATTGGTATTTTCTATGTCTCTAAGTTATCTGCATCTCACAAATTTACATTTCACATGTTCGTTTGAATGCTTCCATATAAGTGTGTCTCCAAAAGTGCAATCTCTGTTATTTAGTACCTTGCTTAGCAGAGTGCCCTACTCATGGCAGAACTTAATGATTTGATGTTGGTGGTTGTAAACAAAATATAAATGTGCTATTGTTCTTATACTAATAATCTTTCCACGTCACCTGAGCAAATAGGACATTTGTATCTGAACCAAGATCAAGAAATATTCATAAACACAGACACAAAGATACCAGAAGAGTGACTCAATAAATACCACATTTTCAATAATAACAAATATCTAAGGTGGGTTCTAAGAAGAGACCTAAAAAAGAAAGTCAAAACAGTCATCATCATTTAAACTATACCCTACCTAACTAAACCAGTCAGTTTCTTTCTATAACCTAAAAATAACCTTCATCCCCCCCTTAACATTTATCTGCTAAGAGAAAGTTGGCAATATTCAAAGCAAACTGAGTAAGAAGTTGAAACATCTTATAACCCAACAAACATAAACCTGCGAGTCTGTTCTGCTTGGTAGCATTGACTTTTTAAAGAATTATGAGTCAATAATCCCCATTTTTACAAATAGATGTCTTTGGTCACAAAATAGCATTCATCATATCAGAAATCATGGCATATTTCTTTTCTTTGAAGCTCCTAATATATGCCAAATCTGAAAGTGATTGAGGGAAAAAAAAAACACATTTTTGACAATTTCTTTCAGATAATGCAATAGGCTTCTGCACCATAATGGAGAGTATAAAAATTAATGTTAACCACTAAAGATAATAAAAATATGGAATAGTGAGGAAAATAGCCAAAGGATATTCTATGAAATGTAAAGAATATGAGAGCAATGATTTTAATCATCTCCTATCAATTGACTTCATTATGTAGTGGTTAAGGGGGTTCTTTATATGATAAAAAGATTTCCAATGAAACAAAGATCCATCTTTTCAGTATTATTCTGGTGTCATTGTATAGCTGTTAATCATGGAAAACTGGTTTCTAAAAAATGAAGAGTAAGAAGAAGACAAAGTAGAGGTATGTGGTACTAATGGGCAGGCAGCAGTATATTACAATCATGTAAGACCTAAACATTTATTAAATGCTGTGCCAAGCCCTATGCTGGTAGCTGGGGGTACTTAATCAAGTAACAACAACAATGACAGCAAAATAATAATGTTCATATCCAAACCTTTATGTAGTACTTATTGCATGCCCCACATTGTATAAGTGCTTTTTTTGCTAATATGCACTTATTTGATCCTCAATGCAACCTAGGGAGTTATATACTATTATTATTCCTATTTTATAGAAAGGGAAACTGAGGCATAAGTTAAGTGCCTTGCTCAGGACCACACAGCAAGTAAATGTCTGAGATGGAATTTTAACTCAGGTCTTTTCAAAAATATATTTTATTTTTAATTTATGGAATAAACAAGTATCTTCATAATATAGTATAATAAAAAGATCATTGAATATGAAATTGCAAAGATATTATGTGCAAGTTGTTATTCCTTTTAAATATATGGTAAAATTGTTGTGTGAATTTCTTTTTTCCTCTTTATTTCATATCCTCCCCTCCCTGCCCTACACATGGCCACCATTAGACACAAATGTGTATATACATATGCACACACTGTATATACATACTATATATGTATATATATATGTTATATATAATATATAAATTCATTCAATGCGTACTTTTATTTATCATTTCTTTCTGTGGATGAAGATAGCATCTTACTTCATATGTCCTTTCTAGTTAATTTAGATATTTATAATAGTCAAAATTACTTATTCACTCAAAGTTGTTCTTAAAACAATATTGGTATTATTACATACAATATTCTTTTTGTTCTGCTCATTTCATTATTTCATGCAAGTCAATCCATCCTTTTCTAAGATTATTGAGTTCATTATTTCTTATAGCTCACTATTCCATCACAATCATATCCTACAGCCGTTCTCCAATTGATAGACATCTCCATGTCTTTCCAGTTCTTTGCCTCCACAAAAAGGGTTGCTACACATATTTTGGTACATATAGGTTCTTTTCTGTTTTTTTCTAGTCATCTTTGGAAATAGACTTAATATCTGTATCTCAAAGAGATCATAAATTGGGAAAAGGGTCCTCATATACAAAAATATTTATAGGAGCTCTTTTTGTGGAGACAAAGAATGGGGAAATCATGGGGTACCCATCAACTGGGGAATATATGAATAAGTTGTGGTATATGAACGTAGTGGAATATTATTGCATATGTAGGAATGATGTATCTAAGGAATGATGATGAGTTGAGTGATTTCAGAACAAAACCTCTAAAGATTTACATGAACTAATGCTGAGTAAAGTGAACAGAACCAGGAGAATATTGTACACAGTAACAACAGCATTGGTCAATGATCAACTATGATAGACAGCACTTCTTACCAGTACAAGGATCAAAGACAGTTCCAAAACTGTCATGATGGAAAATGCTATGCTCACCCAGATAAAGAACAATGGAGTCTGAACGCAGATTGAAACATACTGTTTTCTCCTTTTGTAATTTTTTTCTTTCTTGTAGTTTTTCCCTTTTCTTTTGATTCTTTTTTTCAAAACATGAATAATGTAGAACTATTTTTAATATAATTGTAGATGTGTAGTCTATATCAGATTTCTTGCCATCTTACAGAGGGTATATGGGAGGGAGAAAAAAAAATTTGGAACTCAAAATCTTGTAAAAATGAATGTTGAAAACTATTTTTCTAAGTAATTAGAAAAAAATGAAATGCTGTCAAATGGGGATTTCAAATAGACCTAGTAGTGGATTTCTGGATCAAAGGGAGTAAGGTAGCTTAATAACTCTTTGGGCATAATTCTAGATTGCTCTTCAAAATTGGTGGATCTATTCACAATTCTACCAACAATGAATTAGTGTACCAATTTTTCCTCCTCCTGTCCAACAATTGTTGCTTTCTCCTTCAATAATTTTAGCCTGTATGATAGGTATAAAGTAATATATCAAAGTTGTTGTAGCTTGCATTCTCTCATCAATAACTATGTAGATAATTTTTTCATACTAATATAAATAAGTTTGAATTCTTTATCTTAACTCTGCCTGCTCATATCCTTTGGCCCAACTCAGGTCTTCTTGACTCTAGGCCTGGTACCCTATATATTGTGCCATCTAGCTGCTTCAAGCATTTATTAAATACATACCAAGTGTAAGACAATGAGCTAAGAACGGAGGATACAAAGAAAGGAAACAGCAATAACAAGACATACTTCCTGCCCTCAAGAAGCTCATATTTTAATGAGACAATGGGTAAATGGCTATGTATGTATAAGATATATCATGTTAGATAGAAGATATCTTCAGAGTGGAGCAATTACAAACATAGGGCAAAGAATCAAATAATGCCTAATTATTGGGAGCTTACTTTCTAACATGAAAGACAATGTGTGTGTGTGTGTGTGTGTGTGTGTGTATGAGACAGATAGAAAGATAGAAACAGAGACACAGAGAGAGAAGAAATACAAATATACACACACACATATGGTATTTAAAATATAGCATTAGCTCATTTGGAAGTTAAGGGCAATGGTATTTAAGAACTGGGTGATCCTTTTTGTAAAAGATGATGCTTGAGTTGCATCTTGAAGGACTAGATAGATTCTATTAGGCAAAGATGAGGAGGAAATGTGTTATGGAAATTCGAATGTTGCATCCGAAGAACAGACAGGTTAGTTTGACTGGACTGCAGAGTGTGGCAAGGGAAATGAAAAAGTTAGAAAGACAGACTGAGGTCAAGTTATGAAGACTATAAGAACTAAACAAAAGAGTTTATCTTTTATTTTAAAGGGAATTTCAAGCCTGTGGAGTTTATTGAAAAGGGAAGTGACACGGCTAGAATTCATCACTTTGTCAGCTGTGTGGAGGAGGACCAACTAGAACAAGGATAAATATTCTATATATGCATAAATAAATATAAAAATAAATACAAAGCAGGAAGACCAGTTACAAGTAACTTAGGTAAAGAGTTTACGAACTGAAGTAGTGGTTGAATGAGTAGAGGGAAAGGGTCAAATGGGAGAGGTGTGTTGGAGATAGAAACTGAGGTTTTCCAATTAATTTGATTTGTTATCTCATAAAGAGTGAATCTTAAAGTATAATGCTGAGGTTGTGGACCTAGCAGTCCGGATAATGAGGGTTGCTTTAAGAGACAGAAGAATGTCTGAAAGAATGGCAATGTTGAGGGAGAAAGATAACTATTCCAGAGATTACTCCAAGATGCCCAGTGCCTAAAGGATAATGTTTAGTAGATATTTATTAATGATGACTGAAGCTCAGAGGAGTGAGTATGTTCGGAGAAATAGTAGGAAAAACTTATGTGAACTGAAGCAAAATGAAGTAGAACCAGGAGAGCACTGTTCTCTCTCTCTCTCTCTCTCTCTCTCTCTCTCTCTCTCTCTCTCTCTCTCTCTCTCTCTCTGTCTCTGTCTCTGTCTCTGTCTCTCTCTCTCTCTCTCTCTCTCTCTGTCTCTTTCCTGTGTGTGTATATGTATGTATATATATATATATACATGTATATATATATGTACATATATATATATATATATATACAGAGAGATACACATACATACATGTGCATATATTTGGGTATCCATGTATGAAGAGATGATAATTTAATTCCATGGAAGTCAATAAGGCCACCAAGAGAGAAAGTACAAAGAGTAAAATGAAGAGTACCATAAAGAAAGCTTAGGGCAAGCTTCATAAATAGAGCCTGGTGTGAATGAAAGACTAGCAAAGGAGGAAAAGATTGTCAGAAAATTTGCAAAAATAATTGAAAGAGTGTCACTAAAACTCAGGGAGGAAAGAGCATGCAGCATAAAAGGGCAGATTATTTGAAAATTCTTTGAGTCAGATAAGTTTCTCATCTTTTCTCAGGCCCCCTGAAAAGTGAGGTCAGAAAAATATGGAGAAAAAGGAACATTGACCAAAATAATTTTAATCATTCATGATGGTTACATGTTGCAATCAGTAAGCAAATAGCAACTTTAGCCAGTTTGAAATTTTAATGATGACACATTCATGAAATCTGGCATAAGTAGTCTATTTCAGTAGAGATACATGAATGTGAACCTATTTCATTTAATCTCTTTTTCTTTGGAAAATTTTATTGTTTTCCAAGTACATTTTTTCATTTTAACACTCATGAAAAAATAATTTGGGTTCCAAATTCTCTGCCTCCTAACCACCCCTTATCCCTTCCTGAGAAGGCAAGCAATTTGATATAGGTTACACATGTATGGTCATGCAAAACATATTTTCACATTATTCATGTTAAAAAAACCAAGATAAAAAAGTGAGAAAAATAAAATAATAAAATGGTATACTTGGATCTGCATTCAGACTCTATCAGTTTTTTCTTCTGAAGGTGGATAGAATTTTACGTCATGAATCCTTCATAATTGTCTTAGATAATTGAGAACAGGTTAAGGTATTCAGAGTTGATCATCGTATTATATTGCTGCTCTGTGAACAATATTCTGGTTCTACTCACTTCACTTTGCATCAGTTCACATAAATTTTTCCAGGCATTTGTGAGAACATAATGTTTGTCATTTCTTTTAGCACAATAGTATTCCGTCACAATCGTATACCATAATTTGTTCTGTCATTCCCCAACTGATGGACATTTTTTCAATTTTCAATTCTTTGCCACTACAAAAAGAGCTGCTATAAATATTTTTGTACATAGAAATCCTTTTCCTTTATAAAAAAAAAATTCTTTTTGGGATACAGACCTACTACTAACGTTGCTGGGTCAAAGGGTAAACATAATTTTATAACCTTTGAGAAATACTTTCAAATTGCTCTTTGTGATGACTGGAAAAGTTCAAAATTTCACCAATAGTGCATTAGTGTCCCAATTCTCCTAAATTCCCTCCAACATTTGTCATTTTCCTAGTCTGTCATGTTAACCAATCAGATGGATAAGAGGTGATACCTCAGAATTGTTTTAATTAATATTTCTCTAATCAATAGTTATTTAGACATTTTTTCATATGACTATACATAACTTTAATTTTGTCTGAAAACTGCCTCTTTATATACTTTGACCTTTTATCAATTCTGAAATAACATAATCTTTTATAAAATTTGACTCACTTTTTATATTTGAGAAATGAGACCTATATCAAAGATATTAGTTGTAAAATTTTAACCACAGTTTTCTGCTTTCCTTCTAATCTTGAATGCAATGGTTTTGTTTGCACAGACTCTTTTTAATTTAATGAGTTCAAAAATTCATTTTAAATCCTGTAATATTCTCTATCTCTTATTTGGTCATCAATTTTTCCCTTATCTGGAAATCTCACAGGTAAGTATTCCATTCCCCTACACTTTGTTTATAGAATCCTTTGAGCCTAAATTATATACTTATTTTGACCTTATCTATGATTTGAGATATTACTCTGCACCTAGTTTTTGTCAAACTGTTTTGTTTTATAATCTGCAACTTTGTTAAAGTTGGTAATTATTTCACATTGGATTTTTGTAGTTGATTTTCTAGGATTCTCTAAATATGCCCTCTATCATCTGCAAAAAGTGATAATTTTATTTCCTTATTGTCTATTCTAATTCTTCCAACTGCTTTTGTTTAGCTTATTTTGTTATAGTTTGTATTCATAGTATAATAGTATAAAATAGAAGAGGTAGTAGTGAAAACAGTGGTGATTATGGACATCCTTGCTTCACATCTATTCTTAAGGAGAAGGCTTCTAGCTTACCTCCATTGCAGTTATTCCTTGCTGATAATTTTAGATAGTGTTTATATTTTTTGAAGGAGAGTTCCATTTATTTCTGTACTTTCTATTGTTTTTAACAACAATGGAGGTTGTGTTTTGTGTAATGGTGATTTAAGGTTAGTGGTGAGGGGAGGGGAAGAATTAAAGATCTTCCCCCTGCATTATTAGGCCTCAATACCTTTTTAAAATCTCTATTGACACACTGTGTCAGAGGAATTTATATACTGTATACTATATACTTTGGGGCTTACTCTTTGGAAGTGTTTGGGCAGATGAAAATTTGGATAGCTCTTAAGGAGCCCCCTTGGCTTTGAAAACTCAGATGTTACTGCTTCTTCCTCTGGTAACTATGTATGTATGTAATGATCAGACAGTTGGATCTGTCTGTGGTGTATGTATTGCTAATGGTCAGACAGTTGGAAGCTCTGTCTGTTGGTTTTTCACTTCTCTGTATTCTCTCTGAAGTTCAGGGTACTGACTTTCCCCCCTGAATTAAGTGAATGATATATGTGTTTGATTAAAGTACATTGCTGACCTCTCAAAAGTTGCTCTCCTTTTAGAAAAGCAGATCTAAGAACCTGTAAAGCAGTTGCTCCTGTGTATGCTGGAGTCTTTGCCGTTACATTTTGTCAAAAGCTTTTTCTGCATCTATTTTGATAATCATATGATTTTGTTGGTTTTGTTACTGATATGGCCAATTGTATTGACGGTTTTCCTAGTACTGAACCAGACCTGGTATAAATCCCAACAGGGCGTGGTGAATGATCTTTGTGATATATTGCTGTAATCTTGTTGTTAATATTTTATTTAAAAGTATTGCATTAATATTAATTGGGGTAATTTATATATAGCTTTCATTCCCTGTTTTCACTCTTCCTGGTTTACATATCAGCATTGTGTTTGTGTCATGAAGAGAATTTGGGAGGACTCCTTTCTTGCTTATTTTTTGAAATAGTTTATATATTCTTATATAACATAATATAGTATTAGAATAAATTGTCTGGTAAAATATCTTGTGCATTCATATGGTCCTAGAGATTCTTTTTTCCTTAGCAAGTTCGGTGATGGCTTGTTTACATTATTTTTCTAAGATGGGGTTGTTTAGCATTCTATTTCTTCTGTTAATCTGGGAAATTTATATTTTTGTAAACATCTATTTTTTAGCTTGTTAGATTTATTAGAATATAATTGGCAAAATGACAATTAATAATTGCTTTGATTCCATCCTTGTTGCTGGTGAATTCACCTTCACTGATGCTAAATTAATTTTGTATAATTTTTTTGGTTTGTTTACTGCTTTGCCTTTGAAAATTCAAATTAACTGATGGTTTATTTATCTATATCTATCTATATTTTATAAAACAGCTCCTCATTTTATTTTTTAGCTTAATGGTTTTCCTGCTCCCAATTTTATTAGCCTTCACTTTGATTTTCAGGATTTCCAGTTTCATGTTTAATTTGGAATTTAAATTGTTTTTTTTAATATTTTTCAGTTGCATGCCCAATGAATTGATACATCATTTTTCACTTTTATTTGCATATATAGAGATATAAATTTTCTAAGAACTTTGGTATGGTAAATTTTGGTATGCTGTCCTATCATTGTCATCATCTTTACTGAAATTATTATTTCTATTTGATTTTTAGCACACTTATTCTTCAGGATAAGATCATTTAGTTTCTACCACTTCCCCCAAACTTCCCTCTCTTCTCTCAGTCTCCCCTCTCTTATTATCCTCCACTTCTAGTTCCCTGTAGGGATAGGTTTTATGCCAAACTGAGTGTTTATGTTATTCCTTCTTTGAACTAATTCTAATGACAATGGGCATAAAGTATCAACTACTGCCATCTTTTTCCCTTTACCCCTCTACTGTAAAAGCTTTTTCATGTTTCTTTTATGTGAGATAATTTATGACCCTATTCCCCCCCTCCATCCTTCTCTCAATCTATCCCCTTTTTTCTGGCCCATTAATATTATCTTTTCAATATAATCACATGATGATCAACCCACACTGATGCTCTTCCTGTACACTCCTTCCTACTGTCCTGTTATAAAGTTTTTAAGAGATAAAAGTATCATCTTCACATGGAAGGAATATAAACAGTTTAACATTATTGAAAACTTTGTGATTTCTCTTTCCTACCGACTTTTTTATTCTTTTTTTGAGTCTTGTATTTTAAAGTCAAATTATCTATTCAGTTCTATCCTCATTAGGAATGTTAGATCGTTCTTAATTTATTAAATTTCCTTTTACCTCCTGAAGGGTTATACTGTTTTGCTTGGTAGTTGATTCTTGGTTGAAATACTACCTCCTTTGCCCTCTGTTGTATCATATTGCAATCCCATCAATCTTCTAAAGCAGAAGCTACAAAATGTTACCCTGACTGTAGCTTCATGATATTTGCATTGTTTCTTTCTTGCTGCTTTCAATATTTTTTCCTTGATGTGGGAACTCTGGCACTGAGCTCTAATATTCCTGGGAATTTTCATTTGGATATCTCTTTTAGGAGGTGATTTACATACTCTTTCAATTTCTATTGTATAATCTGGTTCTAAGATATCAGAATGGTTTTCCTTGATAATTTCTTGAAAGATCACATCTAGGCTCTTTTTTTGTTTTAGCATGGCTTTTAGGTGACCCAGTAATTCTTAAATTTTCTTTCCTGGATCTCTTTTCTAGGTCACTTGTTTTCCAATGAGATATTTCCACATTTTCTTTAATTTGTTAACTCTTTTGTCTTTGTTTTATTGTTTAATGAGATCTTATGGTGTCATTAGCTTCAATTTGTCCAATTCTGATTTTTTTTTGACTCACCATTTCCTTTATTTGTACAAAATGGTGAATAATCAGACCCCAGTTGGGAAAAACTGGTGGCTTAGGGTTTAAACAAGTCCTTCTGTCCTGAAGCATGTATTTTGAAGGTTTGGGACTAGCAGCTTTAGCGTCAGCATCTTTGGGTTTGGACTCGGCAGGCTTAGCTGAGTCAGTAGGCTTAGAAGCCTTAGAATCACTGGGCTTTGTGACCTTGGCTGCCTTGGGATCAGACTTGTCAACCTTGGGGCCAGATTTGGTAGCCCTGGGATCAGATTTACTGACCTTGGTGGCAGACTTGATGACCTTGGGGTCAGTGGGCTTGGCAGCCTTGGGGTCAGTGGTTCTGGCATCCTTGAAGTCAGGCTTTGTGATCCTGGGGCCTGGGCATTTGATGCTGACCCTAGAGCCTGGACGCTTTGTGGCCATCTTGCAGACTGCACACTGGACCCTGCCCTTGGGGATCTTGGGCCTGAGGAGTTTGGCCTTAGAGGCTTTGGTGCTCAGGGCCTTGATAGCCTCTACTTGAGCCTTGATGGCTTTGGCATTGTTGACCTGCATCTTCTTCAGCCCCTTCTTGTTGTGTTTCTTGGCAAAATGCATGTTTCTCAGAAACTTGAGGTCAACCCCTTTCAGAGACTCTTATCTCTGTGACCTAGGTTTCTGTGCCACTTTTGTGACTGGTTGTGGGTAGTTTTCTTAGACTTGGCCATCTTTGCACAGTAGCCTGCACTACCAGGTACTCCACCAACCAGAAGAGCCCAATTCTGATTTTTAAGGAATTATTTTCATCAGTGAACATTTGTACCTCCTTTTCCTTTTGGCCAATTCTACTTTTTAAGGAATTCTTTTCCAGTGAATTTTTGTAACACTTTTTCATTTGAGCAATTCTACTTCTTAAGAAGTTCTTTAAAGTGGATTTTTGTGCTCCTTTTAACACTTGGCCTCTTTTGTTTTTTCAGGTGCTATATTCTTCAGTCTTTTTGTGCCTTATTTACCAAACTGTTGACTCTTTTTCATGATTTTCTTGTATAAATCTTCTTTCTCTTTCTATTTTTTCTGTACTTCTCTTATTTGCTTTTAAAAGTACATTTTGAGCTCTTCAATGACCTGAGATTAATCCATATTTTTTTCTTTGAGGTCTTGCATGTAGCCAATTTGATTTCATTTGCTTCCTCTGAATTTGTATTTTGATCTTCCTGTTACCATAGTACCTTTCTATGGTCAACTTCTATTTTTGTTATTGTTTATTCTTCTTTCCCCAGCTTATTTTTTACTTTTTACTTTTAACTTTTAAAGTAGAACTGTACTCCTGAGGTTGAGTAGGCACTGCTTCAGGCTTTAGGTTTTTTTGTGCTACTATTTTCAGAGGTAGTTCTTTGGTCTGTAAATTTTCAGTCCTTTCAAGGTAGTATGAAGTAAGGAGAGGTCTGATCACTGCTCCTGGCCTGTGCTCTGATCTTTGAAAAACCACAAGCACTTTTTTCTATCCCAGAACTGTGAGCAGAGTCCTTGTTCCTGCTAGTGCCCTTCATCCTGAGACTATGACTTGGTGCCCTGAATGGGCAATAAAATGGAGTCCTACTCCCAGTACCAGTAAAGTATCCCTGGTATTCTCCTTCTGACCAGTTGTCTGACCTTTTTGTGAGCTGAGAGCTCAAGAGGGCTTACAGATGATGCATACATCACCATGACCTGCTGCTGACTTGCATGAGTTGGCACTGACTGTGCTCCATCCTCATTTCAGTAAGATGGACATTTCATGCCATATTTCTATGATGCCTGGACCTGGAAAATTGCTTTGCCCTGTCTTTTTATTGGATTTGTTGCTCTATAACTCATTATGAGTTCTTATTTTAAAATTGTTTGGAGAGAAATTGGAGAGAGCTCAGGTGAGCCTTTGCCATCTTGACTGTGCTCCTTCTGTCTTCATTTAATCTCACTTAGGTTTCCCAAATTATCTAATAAAATTATGTCAAATAATAGATATTTGAGTCCATATAGGACAATCAGAACTGAGTCACAGACACTGACAAATTTAATCATCACCCACTCTGAATCCTATTGACTTTTAAATGTGTCAAGGATATTGACCACCTTTCACCTGCTCTCATTACAAGTTTGTCACAAATAAAATAAAGGTAGAGAAAAACAGGGTGTCATCTAAAGCACACCAAGGGAGCCCAACACTGACTGTTGGAACAATATTCAGATTGAAATACCAACTTTTCTGAGAAACTGAGACACCTAAATCTCTGATTTTTCATTAAAGCAAAAGATGTAAGAGCACAACAAAGCCACTATTCTCTATTCTGATGTGTGTGTGTGCATATGTCATATGCATGTCTATATGTTGTTGGCTAAAGAAAGGATCTTCATGTTATAGAAGGATATTACTATTCCCTCTGGTTCCAGTGTTGATTTTTTTTTTTGAGATTTCATAGTACTTTAGTATTTTTTCAGTTAATATCTAAAGTAATAAAATTCAATCATGTTGAAGAATTTTATTCTTTGTGTCATATAATGTACAGAATAAAAATCCTTCCTTGTCAGCCTATCATGTTCATCAATTACAAAACTAGTTTTTTCAACATAATAAGAACAGAATGATTTTACTACCTTAAACAGAGATTCTCAAACTCAGATGCTTGTACTTAAAAAACATTTTTGCACAATCTCATCTGTAATCCTGTGTATAACACATATTTAAATATCTTATTCTGAGCAGTCAATAAGATTCACCAGATTACCAAAGAGGTCGATGACATGAAAAAGTTTAAGAATTCCTGATTGAGAATTTTCCAGCAATAATAATCTTTTGGTTTTACCTTCTGTGAGTTCCCCAAAGCCACAAAGAAATCATTCTCCCTGACCATGATCACTCCAGAAATCGAGTCATCTAAGATTTTTGTGCCCACTAGAAAAATACTGAGACAGTCTTGAAAACAACTTTTTTCCTTGCTTGTCCAAAAGTGAAGAGTGCTATGTTATGAATGTTAGGAGACTCTGTGTCAAAACATATTGATCATATTCCCTTTGAATTTCAGAACTTACTGTTATTGTGTCTTTTTCAGTTCTACAGTACTGCAGAGATTTTCAGAGTGTGTTCTGCAGTTTGTCTATAACAGGACAGTCCCTTTTGGTAAATAAGATCTTTGCGGAGACAGAAGTATGAGGTTTGTAAGAGTTTGAATTTGTCCAAACTTTTTTGCAGGTCATGTTTGCTCAGAGGTTAACTCAGAAATATCAGCTACTACAACAGTACCATGAAAACTCTCTTCCAGAGAACATCAAGGGAAAAGTAACTGAAGGAAAACTGACACCTTGAAAGTATTAGAAGTTTTCCAGTTTTTCCAGTTAAAATAAAAAAGAATCCTCTAACTTACCTAAAAGGTACAATAGTCATTTTAGAAGCAAATATTTAATAACATTAAGTATTTGAATAAAATATCTATTTACTATATTAACTATTATGTTTTAATATTCAATTAATTTAATATAGCATTAGCATATTTTCAAAAATTTGATAAAATTGTGAAAGATATTAAAATATATTATTATGATCTTATATCTGTGTTATTAAAATTTCATTTATTGCCTTGTCCAGATGTTTATATCATAAATCTCTAGACTAATTTAGCTGAGGAATAATTAATAAATGATGTCATCTGATATAATGGATTATTTTGCTTGTTTTGAATAATATTTTGCATTCCTCAAGTACATATAAAAACAATTTTAAAGATTAATTTCCAAAGAAAATGAGTACTAAAATTTTCTCCCTCCCTCCTGTCCAGATTTTAACCCCTCCCTGAGACAGTAACCACTTTGATATATATTATACATGTTACAATCATATAAAAGATGTTAGTCATGTTGTAAAAGAAAACACAGACAAAAATGCCAGAAAATAAAGTGAAAATAGTATTTTTTTTTATCTGCATTCAGACTTCATCAGTTCTCTCTATGGAGGTGGTTAGCATTTTACATCATGAGTTCATTGCTTTGGAATTGGCTTCGATCATTGTATTGATGAGAGCCAGGTCATTAACAATTGATCATTTTAAAATGTCATTTTACTGTGTACAGTATTCTCCTGGTTCTTCTCGCTTAACTTTGCATCAGTTCATGTAAGTCTTCCTTGGTATTTTGGAAAGCATACTGCTTGCTATTTCCTATTGCACTAATACACTCCCTTACAAATACATCACAAATTGTTTAGCTGTAACCAATTGATGGGTATCCTCTCAATTTTTAATTCTTTGCTTCCATAAAAAAAGCTGCTATACATATTTTTGTACAAATAAGTCCTTCCTTAAAAAAAAATCTCTTTGAGATACAGATTTAATAGTAGTATTGCTAGATCAAAGAGCATGCACTTCTTTTGTTGCCCTTTGGACATAGTTCCAGAACGTTTGGATCAGTTTACCACTCTACCAATGGTGCATTAGTGTCACAGGTTCCCCATATCCCTTCAAACATTTATCATTTTCCTTTTCTGGCATGTTAACCATTCTGAAGGAGGTCATCTCAAGGTGTCCTGACCTATATCTTGCTGCTGGATCCAGATGGCTTCGAAGGCAAAAGTGAGGCTGGTGAATTTCCATAGCCCTCACTCACTTAAATCTTATTCACTGGTAAGTCATGACATTACCTTCCTGATGTCATGGTCCTCTTTGAAAACAAAGAACAAACAGCAACAATAACTTTATATTGATGTTGGACTCTGCTCCTGGGGTGGATTGTCTTAAGTTTCTTGTATTAATACACAGGGCTTCACTAGGGGCCTGTGCTGCGTCAGTGGAACCTAGCTGCTGTCCTGCGCTATGGCCACAGGGCTTTACTGCTGTCCTATTACAGGATCATGAGGCATCACCCCTGATTTCCTGGGGTTGTCCTTCTATTGGTTTGGGCAGAACTGTCTTTCTTTTATAGCTTATTTGGCTTTCATGCTGAGCTTCAGAATTTTCTTAGACTGAAAAATTGTTTCACCCATCATTTTGTTGGTTTTGCCACTCCAAAATTTATTTTGCGTGTTATTTTTTAGTTGTTTAGAGGTGAATTTTGGAAAACTCAGTCAAGTTCCTCTCTTAGTATATCACCCTGAATCTACCTTCTGTTTTGTTTTTGTTTTTGTTTTTTTGCAATGGAATTGTAGTCTATAAATTATGAGAATATGAAAAAATGGTCTGAAAACTATTAAATTGTCAGCTAGAGATCAACTGGTTTTATCAGTCGGAGGAATAAAATAAATTATTCAAGTTTTAAAATGTTCATATAAGAAGTCAAAGAATAAGTTGTATTTCTTTATTTTTAAATCTAATGTGTATGCATTTTAGACTGCTGTTAAGCAACATGAGGCTTCTATGAAAATGGATTGTGATGGGATGTATTTGTCCCATTAGCTATGGTATTTTGTGTTCTAGAAATATCCTCATCTCTCCTCTCATGAGTTTCCTCAGATTTCTAAAGGCTTTTCAGATAATTGTCCTTTGATTGTTTCTTCTTTTTGTGAAATCTTTTTAAAATCTATTTGATCATTGCATACTTTCTCAATGATATTGTCCCTCTCCCCATTAGACTACATTTTAAGTATATATTATATATGTATATACATATATATATATATACATATATATATATTAGAGATATGAATTAAACTTTGTTTTGAGCTACTCAGTTTTCACTTACCACAACTTTGCAGCAAAACAATCATCAAATTCCATAGGCCAGAATTATGCTTTCCTCCTTTTTTATGGTCTGACATTTCAACATATCCCCAGAAAAACAACATATAAGGACTCTCAGTTTACTCACTGAAAGACGGTAGAGTATCATCCAAATCACTTGAGGAATAAGATTAAGCAACTGCTCTGCTAGCATTCAAACATGTTTTATGGAGGTATTTCCATAAATATAATGTTATTCATTAGGTCGATAATGACTCATTGTTTCACTTGACGCATTCTTATCTTTCTTGGTTTTGCTGTTTATTTTTCTCTATTTGACATTTGTGGTAGTCATGTTAAAAATAGAATTGATATATTATAGCATTTTGCAAACTATGAAAAACAAATTTAGATTTAAGTAAGCTTTGCAATTTTCTAGAATCGTTGGATAATTAAATTTATTTGTTGCTTCTGCTGTTCTTTATCATCTGTCCCCCTAACCGCATCACACAATTCTAGGCGAATTATAGATGGCATGTATCACAAATGAAGGCAGTCCATTATCCCTCACTTTCACTGTATGATAATCCTGCCTCTTTTTTTCAACATACATTTCCTTGATGGCACATTTGACTTTTCTTCTTGACAAAAGTCATAATAATTGGTCCTCACCATGTGTACTTTCAATTGTCTTTGGATGACTCACAATGTTATTTTTTAGGAATCATTGCATGATTTGGAGCCAAATAGTTGCAAGTATTCAATATGATATTTGCATATATAAACATACACTTATATATTACATATAATGAATGTGTGTGTGTGTGTGTGTGTGTGTGTGTGTGTGTGTGATAAGGAGGGGGTGGGAGAGAACTGAAAACTTTAAAGTACAATCTCCAAATTTTATAGATTAAAAACTAGATAGATAGATTGCCCTATAGGTAAAGTAAGTAGACCAAGTCATAAAAATATAAAGGATGTAGCAGAGATGGACTTCAACATCTATTTTTGATTGTTGGTTTCTGTTTTTTACTCTATAGTTCTTACTATTTTTCATATATTAAAACTGTAGTGAACCTTTACTAGATTCTTTTCTCTCAAGGTCGAACTGCCCAAGGTAATTTTGAAAAAATAGTAGAGCACATCTCTGATCATATTATATATCCCCCACGCAATAAACTCTGGTGGCTTCCTGTTGCCTTCAGGGTCAAATACAAAAGCCTCTTACAGCTTAGCTGCCTCTTCCCTTTCCCACATTACTCCCTCACATGTACTGTTCATTCTAGTGATACTGGGATCCTAACTGTTTCACGAACATGACACTCTTAACTCTTAGCTCTAACTAACTTGGCTGTTCCCCATTCCTGCAATGCTCTCTCTTCTCTAATCTGACTGCTAACCTCCCTGGTTTCCCTTAAATCCCATCTAAAATCTGAGTTTCTATAGGAAACTTTCCCCAAACTCTTTCAATTCCAGTGCCCTTCCTCTATTATTTATTTCATTTGTATACTATATATAGCTTGCTTTGAATGTTTATTTGCATGTTCTCTCACCTTTTAGATTATAAGCTCCTTGAGGACAGGGACTGTCTTTTGCCTCTTTATCTCAGCAGTGTTTGCCACAATGTCAGACACATAGTAAGAGTTAAATAAAAACTGATTGATTGGCTTGATGATTGTACACACATACACACACATTGCATATAAATATGTATATGTATATTTATATATTTCCTTAAAAAGATAGGCTTTGACTTGTGGATAAGTTTGGGCACCTTACCTGAATACCTGAATATGGAGTCAGTTCTGGGTACATCAATCCTCAGTGATATCTTTAAAACCCTAGTATAAGAGACCTGGTATGAGGGGAATTCCTTAGTTATTTTCTTTATCTATTAGGGGTTGGGGTTATCACCTAGAAAGAATGAGAAAGCCTCTCCTTAGTGTCACATGTACTAGTTCTCAAGGGGAGGGGAAACAGCAAAAAACAAGTTGCTTATGAAGTTAAGAATAATAAGATTAATGAAAATGACAAAGTAATAGAGCTCAGTTAGCTATTTTCTTTCTAAAGGACATGGAGATAAATCTTAAAGTGGAAATCAAATACAAAATTTCATGGTAGAGGAAAGTCATAGACTAAAGCTTATCTTGCCGCAAGTGAATCAATATTTTAGTGCTTTTTTGTTTAAGTACAATATCATTAATATTCTGAAGCTATATCAATACAAATCATGGCCAAATATTAGGTATTTTCATTCATTAATTTATTCACATTCATTTATATCCATCCCTGACAGTTTTTCTTCACAGTTGTTACCTGTGTGTCAATGTGGTACACAACAAGGACACAATCATCATTATTTCTGTTTAACCAATTATCATATTATTCTATCCAAGGAATGATAAATTCATCTTAGATGGCACATATTCAACCCATAGACAAGGTTCCTGATGTGGTCCAGACAATTGCTTAAGATGGTGAGGGACATGGTGTAGTGACAGAAAGTCCCCCTCCTCCTCCATTTTCTACCTTATTCCTAAAATAAGAAGCTTGGGGTTGAGGAGTGATTCTAATCTGTTTCTAGGATATGGGGAAGGTTTGCTTTACACAGTTGTACCTTTTTTTCCTCTTATAACCATTTCCCTAACCCAGGATTTTCTGCATCCTTTCATCCCCCAACTAACTAAAAACTTGATTTTAAATGACCTGAAATTTAAAATAAGGATTATGTAAAGTGAAAGTCAATCTTTTTTGGTGAGTAGGGGAAGGGTTTTCAATGCAATACTATCTTAGATAATACGTAGTTGTCAAAGCATGATCTTCCAATAAAAGTGGATTTTATGATTTATTTGAAAAAAATAGAATCAGCTAGTATTTTACTGACCTGACTCTTCATAGCTTTTCAATGGGACATTTCACAGTTATACTATTTCTAGCCAATAGATAAGTTTCATGCAATGCTAGTTCTCATGGAGAGCAAATAAATTCTGCTTTAAAAGGTCAATACTACAGGACAGACCATGAAATTGAGAAATAGCATTTTAATTACCTGTGCAATATGGATATAGCACCAAGGAGGAAGGCTCGCTATCTCACATACTAAAGGAGGGATGTAGTTATTACTTCTTTCCTTTGCCTTTGAAAGAAATAATAACACTTTTATTTGGTGGCTGATCCTAATCTTAAAACTGAATCACTAGTTCAGAAACGTTGTTTAAAAAATATTGGTTATAACAAAGTAATTGAAGTTTATAAAGGGCTTCTCTTTCCCCACTCCAGATCCCAGGTCATTCAATGAAGGGGAAAAAAAAGTCTTTGTGCACCCAAGTTTGAGTGATTATCTCCAAAGAGTTATTGTCCACAAAAGGAATATGACTCTTTATTTTAACAAAAATAACTTGACCAGTAACAAAAGATAAAGATATATAAACTCCCTGAGAATAGGAACTTTTGGTTTTTGCTTTTGTATATCTAGAGCTTAGCAAAGTGATTGGTACCTGATAAACACGTGATAAATATTTATTAATTGATTCACTATGACTTCATAGAATTCAGAGTTAACTGGAAAGTGTATAACACTGTAGAAATCAAATTCATTCTCCTCCACCCTCCATCCCTACGGGCAAGATACCTAACCTCAAAAGTTGTCAGTTTATACATCTATAAAGTTTAAATAAGAGAAAGCAGAGGCAAGGTGGTAGAGAAACAACAAGTATAGTCTTCTCTTTCCCATTTGGAGGAATAAAATATCTCTTAGTAGATGTAGAAAAAAACACTAGAGTGAATTTGATGGCAAAATCCAAGAAAAATTTGCAATGAGATATTTTTCTGTTCCTGGTTGGCATAGAGAGACAGACAGGTCTGTGAATGCCAAGAATAAGGTCTGGATAGGGATGTCAGACTCAACACTCTAGCACAAGGAGAGGTATATAGAGAGGAGGAAGTCTAAGATCCATAACTGGCACACAAAAATCTCATGCAAACTGTAGAAATAGGTGCCAGCCAGTAGCTTTGTCATCAAGTTCAAGTTCACAGGTATAAGGGGAGGGTGCAGAAGAGGAAACAAGCTTGTAGGGGGTGGTTTTTGAGAAAAAGTAGCCACAATATCTAGACTGTGTACCTAGAAGAACAAGTTTAGAAACAGGCAGGAGCTGTATTTTTCCAACTCCAGTATCAGAACAGTATTTTCTTTATTTTTCATGTCTTTAAAAAATGAAATAAGTCCTTCTTTTGCCACAGTCACTTGCTTTCAATGACTGACATTTGTTGCACAGGATTCTGATACATATACTTCAATTCTTTTTTAAATTAAATTTATTTAATTATTTTTAGTTTTCAACATTCATTTCCACAAGAATCTGAGTTACAAATTTTCTTTCCATCTCTCCCCTCTGTCCACCCCAAGATAGTGTGCATTTTGATTACACCTTCCCCCAATCTGCCCTCCCTTCTATCACACCCCTCTCTTCTTTTATCCCCATCTCTTCTATTTTCTTATAGGGCAAGGTGGATTTCTATACACATTTCCTGTACATGTTACTTCCCAGTTGTTTTAAAAACAATTTTTAACTTTTGTTTTTTTAACTTTGAATTCCATCTTCTCTCCCTTCCTCCCTCCCCATCCATTCCTACTGAGAAGGCAAGCAATTTGATATATTTCATACATATGTAGTTACCATAAGAATCATATTGTGTATTTTTTCTTCCATCATATCCTGCATCCCATTAACTATATTCTCTTTTTTGACCCTATCACTCCTCAAAAGCGTTTACTTCTAATTACCTCCTGTTTCCATTTGCCCTCCTTTCTTTCATCCCTCCACATCCCGCTTATCACCTTATCCCCTGTAGTGCAAGATAGTTTTTCATACCAAATTGAATGTGCATGTTATCCCCTCCTTAAGCCAAATGTGATGAGAGGAAAGATCACTTTTTTCCTCTCACCTTCCACCATCCTCTTCCCTTCTATTGAAAAAAGCTTTTCATGCCTCTTTTATGTGAGAGAGAATTTGTGCCATTTTATTTCTCCCTTTCTCTTCCCAATATGTTCCTTTCACTCCTCAATTTTATTTCTTTTCTTTTTTTTAAATTTATTTTTAGTTTTCAACATTCATTTCAACAAGATTTTGAGTTCCAAATTTTCTCCCCATCTCTTCCCTCACCCCACCCCAAGATACCATACATTCTGATTACCTGTTCCCCCAGTCTAACTTTCTTTTATCACATGTCTCCCTTCTCTTCTCCCCATCCTCTCTCTTTTCTTGTAGGGCAAGATGGATGTCTATACCCCATTACCTGTATTTCTTATTTTCCACTTGCTTGCAAAACCATTGTCAACATTCATTCCTAAATCTTTGTGTTCCAACTTCTCTCCCTTTCTCCCTTCCCACACATCACCACTGCAAAGGCAAGCAATTCAATATAGGCTATATAAGCATAGTCTTGCTAAAGACTTCCATAATAGTCACATTGTGAAAGAATAACTATATTTCCCTCCATCCCATCCTGTCCCCAATTTATTCCATTTTCTCTCTTTTGTCCTTGTTCCTCCCCAAAAGTGCTTGCTTCTAATTACTCCTTCCTCTAATTTGCCCTTCCTTCTATCATCACCCCCACAGCCCACTTATCCCCTTCTCCTCTATTGTAAGATAGGTTTTCATACCAAATTGAGTGTTCATATAATTCCCTCCTTAAGTCAAATGTGATGAGAGTAAGCTTCACTTTTTCCCTCTCCCTTTCCCCCTTTTCCCTACCATTGAAAAAGATATTTCTTGCATCTTTTATGAGAGATAATTTGCCCCATTCCATTTCTCCCTTTTTCCTCACAATATATTCTTCTATCACCCCTTAGTTTTATTGTTTTAGATATGATCCCTTCCTATACAACTCACCCTGTGCCCTCTGTCAACATGTATATAATCCCTCCAACTACCCAAATACTGAGAGAAGTCTCAAGAGATACAAATATTATCTTTCTATGTAGGAATGTAAACAGTTCAACTTATTAAGTCCCTTATGATTTCTCTTTCCTGTTTACTTTTTCATACTTTTCTTGATTCTTGTGTTTGAAAGTCAAATTTTCTATTCAGTTCTGGTCTGTTCATCAAGCATGCTTGAAAGTCCTTTATTTCATTGAATGACCATTCTTTCCCCTGATGTATTATAATCAGTTTTGCTGGGTAGGTGATTCTTGGTTTTATTCCTAGTTCCTTTGAATTTTGGAATATCAAATTCTAAGCCCTTTGATCCCTAAACTTAATGTGGAACCTGCTAGATCTTATGTTATCCTGATTGTATTTCCACAACACTCCAATTATTTCTTTCTGGCTGCTTGAAATATTTTCTAATTGACATGAGAATTCTGGAATCTGGCTACAATATTCCTAGGATTTTTTTCTTTTCAGGTCTCTTTCAGGAGGCAATTTATTGATTCTTTCAATATTTATTTTACTTTCTGGTTCTAGAATACCACGGTAGTTTTCCTTCATAATTTCATGAAAGAACCTAGGTTCTTTCTTCATCATGGCATTCAGGTAGCCCCATAATTTTTAAGTTGTCTCTCCTGGATCTATTTTCCAGGTCAGTTGTTATTCTAAGGAGATATTTCATATTGTCTTCAATTTTTTCATTCTTTTGGTTTTGTTTTATAATTTCTTGTTTTCTCATAAAGTCATTAGCTTCCATTTGCTCCATTCTAACTTTTTAAAATTTCCTTTTGGCTCCATAATATTCTTTATTGTTTTTAATTTTTTTATTTATTTTCAGTGTTTGACAGTCACTTCCATATATCTTAAATTTTTTCCCTCCCTCCCCCTAATTCCTCACTCCCTCCCCACCCCCTCCCTGAGATGGCATACAATCTTACATAGGTTCTACATGTACATTCCTACTACATACATGCTGCATAGAAGGATTAAAATGAATGGGAGAAACCATGAAACAAAACAAAACTGGTATGTTTCTATCTGCAATCCAATTCCAAAGTTCTTTCTCTGGATTTGGAAGGCATTTTGCCTCAAGAGTCTGTGGAAATTTTTTAAGTCCATGCATTTCAATGAAGTACTAAGTCTACCAGAAAAAATCCTAACACACTCTGGTTGTTGCTGTGTACAAAGTTCTTCTGGTTCTACTCCTTTCACTCAGCATCAGTTCACATAAGTCTTTCCAGGCTTCTCTGAAGTCATCCTGTTGATCATTTCTCATGGTAAAATGGTATTACATGATATTCATATACTACAACTTGTTCAACCATTTCCCAACTGATGAGTGTCCCCTTGATTTTCAGGCTTTGGTCACCACAAAAAGAGTTCCTATAAATATTTTTTGTACATGTGGGATCTTTTTCCATTTCTATGATCTCTTTGGGACAGAGTCTCAGAAGTAATATTGCTGGGTCAAAGGGTATGCACATTTTTGAAGCCCTTTGGGCATAGTTCCAAATTGCTCTCCAGAATGGTTGGATCAGCTCACTTCACCACCAACAATGAATTAGTCTTCCAACTCTCCCACATCCTCTCCAACATTTATCATCTTCCTGCTTTGTCTTGTTAGCCAAGCAGATAGGCATGATGTGGTACCTCAGAGTTGTTTTGATTTGCATCTCTCTAATCAAAAGTGATTTGGAGTCTTTTCATATGATTATAGATAGCTTTAATGTCTTCCTCTGAAAACACCCTTTTCATATCCTTTGACCATTTATCAATTGAGGAATAACTTGTATTCTTGTACATTTGACTCAGTTCTCTATGTATTTTATAAATGAGGCCTTTATCACAGACACTAGTTGCAAAAATTCTTTCCCAGTTTCTGCTACCCTCCTAATCTTGGTTGAATTAGGTTTGTTTGTCCAAAAACTTTTCAATTTAGTGTAGTTAAAATTATCCATTTTGCACTTCATAATGTTCTGTATCTCTTGTTTGGTCATAAATTTCTCCATTTTCCATAAATCTGACAAATACTCTATTCCTTGCTCCCCTAATTTGTTTATAGTATCACTCTTTATACCTAGATCATGTATCCATTTGGATTTTATTCTTGTGTATGGTGTCAGGCATTGGTCTATACTCAGTTTGCGCCATACTGTTATCCAGTTTTCCCAGCAATTTTTCTCAAACACTGTGTTCTTTCCCAGAAGATAGAGTTCTTGGGTTTATCAAACACTAGATTGCTATATTCGTTGCCTACTATGTCTTGAGGTCTACCCCTCTGTTTCTTAGCTAGTGTCAAATAGTTTTGATGATTGCTGCTTTATAATACAATTTGAGATCTGTTAGGACTAGGCCACCTTCCCTAGCATTTCCTCTCATTAGTTCCCTTGATATTCTGGAACTTTTGTTCTTTCAGATGAATTTTGATGCTATTTTTTCTAGCTCTAGAAAGTAATTATCTGGTAGTTTGATTGGTATGGCACTGAATAAGTAAATTAATTTAAGTAGAATTGTTATTTTTGTTATATTAATTTGGCCTACACATGAACAATTGATATTTTTTCACTTACTTAGATCTGACTTTACTTGTCTGAAAAGTGTTTTGTAATTGTGCTCATATAGTCCCTGGGTTTGTTTTGGCAGGTAGACTTGGAGGTATTTTGTAGTGTCTACCATAGCTTTAAATGTGATATCTCCTTCTATCTCTTACTGTTGGGCTTTCTTAGTAACATATAGAAACACAAATGATTTATGTTGCTTTATTTTGTAACTTGTAGTCTGCCAAAGTTGTTGATTATTTCAAGTAGTTTTTTGCCTGATTCTCTGTGATTCTCTAAGTATATCATCATGTCATCTGCAATGACTGATAACTTAGTTCCTTCTTTGCCTATTCTAATTCCTTCAATTTCTTTGTCTTCTCTTATTGCTACAGCTAGCATTTCTAATACCATATTGAATAACAGTGGTGATAATGGACATCCTTGTTTCACTCCTGACCTTATGAAAAATGCTTCTAACTTGTCCTCATTGCATATAATGCTTGCTGACGGTTTTGGGTAGATACTGATAATTATTTTATGGAAATTTCCATTTATTCTTATGCTTTCCAGTGTTTTCAATTGGAATGGATTTTGAATTTTGTGAAAAGCTTTTTTTGCATGTATTGATATAATCATGTAGTTTCTGTTAATTTTATTGTTGATTTGATCAATAATGCTATTAGTTGTTCTAATATTAAACCAGCCCTGCATTTCTGGCATAAATCCTATTTGATCATAATGTATTATTCTTGTGATAAGATGCTGTATTCTTTTTTGCTAATATCTTATTTAAAATTTTTGTATCTATATTCACTAGAGAAATTGGTCTATAATTTTCTTTCACTGTTTTGGCTCTTCCCGGTTTATGTATCAGAACCATATTTGTATCATAAGAGAATTTGGTAGGACTCCTTCTTCACTATTTTCCCCAAATAGTCTATATATTATTGGAATTCATTGTTATTTAAATGTTTGATAGAATTCACTTGTAAATCCATCTAGCCCTGGAGATTTTTTCCTAGGGAGTTCATTGATGGATTGTTCAATTTCTTTTTCTGAGATGGGGTTATTTAAGTACTCAACTTCCTCTTCTTTTAATCTGGGCAATTTATGTGCTTTAAAATAATCATACATCTATTTGCATGATGTAATTTATGGACATACAGTTGGGCAAAGTAATTTCTAATTATTGTTTTAATTTCCTCCTTGTTAGAGGTTAGTTCACCCTTTTCATTTTTGATATTGGAAATTTGGTTTTCTTTTTTCTTTTTTTAATCAAATTGGCCAAAGGTTTATCAATTTTATTGATTTTTTCATAAAACTAATTGTTAGTTTCATTTATTACTTCAATAGTTTTCTTAATTTCAATTTCATTAACCTATTCTTTGGTTTTCAGTGTTTCTGATTTGGTATTTACTTGGGAATTTTCAAGTTATTCTTTTTCTAGCTTTTTCAGCTGCATGCCCAATTCATTGAGCTCCTCTTTCTCTGTTTTATTCATGAAGGCATTCAAAGATAGAAAACTTCCCCTAAGAATTATTTTTAGAGTATGCCCAAGATTTGGTAGGTTGTCTCATTATTGTCATTCTTTTCAATGAGTTGTTGATTGTTTCTATAATTTGTTGTTTAACCAGCTCATTCATTAGGATTAGATTGTTTAGTTTTCAATTAATTTTTGGCTTATCTTTCCATGGTCTTTTACTACATATATTTTTTCTTGCATTATGATCTGTGAAAGATGCACTGACTATTTCTACCTTTCTGTACTGGATTGTGAACTTTATATGACCTAGCACATGGTCAATTTTTGTATATGTATCATGTATCATGTACCATGTACCACTGAAAAAAGATATATTCCTTTCTATTCTCATTCAGTTTTCTCCAGAGATCTATCATATCTGCCATATCCATAATTCTATTCACTTCCTTTATTTCTTTTTTATTTTGAGGTTAGAATTATCAAATTCAGAAAGGGGGAGGCTGACGTCCCCCACTAATATAGTTTGGCTATCTATTTCTTCCAGTAACTCCCTTTACTTCCCTTCTAATAATATGGATGATATATCACTTGGAGCATATTTGTTTAGTATTGCTTCATTGTCTATGGTGCCTTTTAGCAGTATATAGTTTTCTTTCTTATCTCTTTTGATTAGATCTATTTCTGCTTTTGCTTTGTCTGAGATTAGTATTGCTACCCCTGCCTTTTTTACATCAGCTGAAGCACAACGTATTCTGCTCTAGTCTTTTACCCTTACCCTGTGTGTATGTCCCCATTTCAAATGTGTTTCTTTTAAACAACATATTTAGATTACATTTTTTTTTTATCCATTCTGTCATCTCTCTCCATTTTATGGAAGAGTTCTTCCCACTCATATTCACGGTTGTGATTACTATCTGCATCTTTCCCTCCATCCCATTCCCCTCCACATTTTGCTTTTATTTCTCCCTTCTCCCTTCCCTTTCACAAAAGTTTTAATTTTTGACCACAGCATCCCTCAGTCTTCCCTCCCTTCTTTCACCCTCCCTCCATTTTAATCCCCTTTTCCTTATTACTTCTTCCCTCCCTTTTAGCCTCTCCTCCCTTTTCTTTTCTCTTTCCCCTCTTATTGCCTATAAAGCTAGTTATATTTCTACACTTAACTGAGTTTGTTGTTCCCTCCTTGAACTCAATCAGAGGAGAGTAACTCTCAAACAATGCCCATTTCCTTCCTCTCTTTCCCTCCAATGTAATATATTTCTGTACCTCTTCCTGTGATATAAATTATCTTTTTCTGACTCCTGCTTTTTCATTTCTCCCATTAAAATCCCTTTGCAGTCTTAAATCACATTTTTGTCATGGCATCATTTACTTTATACCACTCCCTCTATGTATATCCCTTTTATATATCATCATAAATATATAATTCTCAAGATTAACAAGTATCAGCTTCCCTTATAGGGATGTAAATAGTTTGCCCATAATGAGTATCAAAAATATTTCCTCCTGTTTACCTTTCTATGCCTCTCTTGAGACCTGTGTTTGAAGATCGAATTTTCTATTGAGTTCCAGACTCTTCATTAGAAAGGTCTGGAAATCCCTTACTTTGTTGAATGTCCATCTCTTTGCCTGAAATATTATACTCAACTTTTCTGGGCAATTAATCCTTGTTTGTAGTCCCAGATCCTTTGACTTATGGAATATCATATTCCAATTCCCTTGACCTTTTAATGTAGAGACTGCAAGGTCCTCTGTGATCCTGACTGTAGCTCCTCAATATTTGAATTGCTTTTTTCTGGCTGCCTGCAGTATTTTCTCCTTCACTTGACAGTTCTAGAATTTGGCAGTAATATTTAGTTTCTGATCCCTTGCAGGAGGTGAACAGTGGATTCTTTTGGTGACTATTTTGCTCTTTGGATCTAGGACTGCTGGGCAATTTTCCTTGATGATTTCATGGATGATATTGTCCAGGCTTTATTTTTTAATCATGGCTTTCTGGTAGACCAATAATCCTTAGATTTTCTCTCCTGGATCTATTTTCCAGGTCAGTTGTTTTTCCAGTTAGATAGTTTGCATTTTCTTCTATCTTTTCATGCTTCATATTCTACTTGACTGATTCTTGGTGTGTCCTAGAGTCATTAGCTTCTACTTGGCTGATTCTAATTTTAGTGGAATTGTTTTCTTCATGTAGCTTTTGCATCTCTTTTTCCATCTGTCCAATTGTTCCTTTTAAGGAGTTTTTTTTCCAGTTAGGTTTTGTACTTCATTTTTCATTTGTCCAATTTTCCTTCTAAATCCTTCTGTGATTTCTTTTTTCATATTTTTAAAATCATTGTTCAGTTTTTCTTCTGTTTCTCTCATTTGGGTTTTAAAATCCTTCCTGAGCTCTTTCAAGAGTGCTCTTTGTGCTTCAGACCAGTTCATATTCCCTTCTGAAGTTTCAAATGGGATTACAGTCTCAATGCTGACTTCTTTGGTATTCATGTTTTGTCCTTTTCCCCACTGAAAAATTCTATGTTCTTTTCTTTTCTGCTTTGCTTCTTATGATAATCACCCCTTTCCTGGCTTTTCTAGTGCCTAAAATTTGAGGCTTTGTTGAGGCCTCAGTTTCTTTCAACTAGAAGCTAAAATGCTGCAGCCTATCAGGTGCTGAGGTGGCTGGTGTTGAAAAGCAGAGGCCAGTTGATGTCTTTTTGGGTTTCCTCGGAGTTACCCTGGAGCTAATTGTGTTAAGTGTGGGGAACAGGTTGTCTGGGCACAGGAGGCCTCCTCTGCTGAGTTAGAGCATAGACAAGCTCAGTGGTTGGTGATCCCATCTGCCCTAGTGTCTTCCCAATTCCCCTGGGGTGCTGAGGCATGCCTGGGGTACCAGTGTTGGCAGTTGTGAGCTTCATCTCCTTGGGGCTCAGTATCTTCTCCAGGTTTGCTGAGGTGGAGCTGTCTGGGATAGCTCTGAGCTCTGGTCCTGCACTTGTCCCCTTTAGCCACAGCAAGAGAGACCCTTCTTAATGATTTTCCTAGCCTCATGGGCTAAGAGACTGCTTACCCCTTCTGCTGCTCCCACTGTGTTCTCAGCTTTTTCCTGGGTAGGCATTCTCTGGGCTCTCTAAGGTCAACAAGGGGAAGGAGATAGCAATTACTGATCACTCTGCCATCTTTGCTCCCTGAACTAGACATCCATACATTCTAATTTTTAAAGAGTTACTTTCTTCAGTGAGGTTTTGAACCTCCTTTTCCATTTGACTAATTCTGCTTTTTATAGCATTTTTTCTCCTCATTGGCTTTTTGTTGTTCTTTTCCCATTTAAGTTAGTCTATTTTTAAATGTGCTATTTTCTTCAGCATTATTTGGGTGTCCTTTAGCAAGCTGTTGATTTGCTTTTCATGATTTTCTTTCATTGATCTCATTTCTCTTCCCAATTTTTCCTCCACGTCTCTTAATTGATTTTCAAAATCTCTTTGAGCTCTTCCATGACCTTAGATCATTGCAAATTTATTTTGGAGGTTTTGGATGAAGAAGCCTTGACTTAGAAATCTTCCTCTAATGGTATTCTTTGTTCTTCCTCATCTGAAAGGATGGAGGAAAATACATATTCACCAAGAAAGTAACCTTCTATAGTCTTATTTTTTCCCCTTTTTTGAGCAATTTCCCATCCAGTTATTTGACTTTTGAGTTCTTTGTAAAGTGGAAGTAATACTCTAGGGGCCTGTAAGTTCGTTCAAGGTGGCACAATAAAGGGAGAGGAGTTTACTCCTCTCCTGGCTTGCACTCTGTTCTGGAAGCAACCACAAATTTTTCTGCTCAAGATCTGTCAATAGGGTGACCTCTGCACAACCACTTCAAGCTCCACCATGCCAGTGCTCTTCCTCATCCTAGGGCTTCCACTCAGGTTTCAGATTCAGATCAGCAGCTTGATTTCCCCAGGGTCTTTAGGCTGAGGGCTCCAAAAATGGATGCTATAGCACTTGGGGCTGGGGCTAGTGCAGGACCCTGCTCCCTTCCCACCCAGTTGAAAGAGTTTTCTCACTGACCTCTGAAGCTATCTTTGTCATTTGTGGGTTGAGGAATCTGGGAACTGCAGCTGCTACCTGAGATTCTGTGTCCTGAAACCTGTTCCAGTCCTGTCACTGACATCCAGCATGGTAAAGACTGAGTTGAGCTCCATGGGCTGTGCTCTGCTCTGAATCCAGTGCAATAGCCCTTTCCTGTCAGCCTTTTAGGCTGCCTTTGCCAGGAAATCTATTTCACTGTCATTTTGTGCCTTCTGCTGCTCTCAAATTTGTTTAGTCATTTTTGCTGACATTTTCTGGGTTTTGGGTAGTCTGTCCTTATATCCCTCTACTTGACTCTGTCCTCTTAATTTTATTTTTTTAGACATCATCCCTTTTTATTCAACACACTCTCTGCCCTCTGTCTACAACTACCCAAATACTAAGAAAAGTCTCAAGAGTTACAAATATTATCTTTCCATGTAGGAATGTAGACAGTTCAACTTTAGTACGTCCCTTATGATTTCTCTTTCTTGTTTATCTTTTCATACTTCAATTGATTCTTGTGTTTGAAATTCAAATTTTCTATTCAGCTCTCGTCTTTTCATCAAGAATGCTTGAAAGTCCCCTAGTTCATTGAATGCCTATTTTCCCCCCTGATGTATTATACTTAGTTTTGCTGGGTAAGTGATTCTTGGTTTTAATATTATCTTCTTTGACCTCTGGAATATTATATTCCTAGACTTTTGACCCTTTAATGTAGAAGCTACTAGATTTTGTGCTATCCTGATTGTATTTCCACAGAACTCAAATTGTTTCTTTCTGGTTGCTTGCAATATTTTCTCTTTAACCTGGGAGCTCTGAAATTTGGCTACAATACTCCTAGGATTTTTATTTTCAAATCTTTTTCAGGAGGTGATCAGTGGATTCTTTCCATATCTGTTTTACCCTCTGGCTTTACAATATCAGGGTGTTTTCCTTTATAATTTCTTGAAAGATAATGTCTATGCTCTTTTTTTGATCATGGCTTTCAGGTAATCCCAGAATTTTTAGGTTGTCTCTCCTGGATCTATTTTCCAAGTCAGTTGTCTTTTTCAATGAGATATTTGACATTGTTTGCTTTTTTTTTCATTCCTTTGGTTTTGTTTTATAATTTCTTTCTTTTTCATGAAGTCATTAACTTCCATCTTTTGCATTCTAATCCTTAAGGAAGTATTTTCTATAGTGAGCTTTGGGACTTCCTTTTCCATCTGGCCAATTCTGCTTTTTAGGGCATTCTTCTCTTCGTTGACTTTTTAGATCTCTTTTGTCATATGGGTTAGTCTGTTTTTTGAAGTGTTATTTTCTTCAGCATTTTTTGGTTCTCATTTAGTAAGGACTTGACTCATTTGTCATGATTGTCTTGAATCACTCCTATTTTTCTTCCCAACTTTTCCTCTACTTTTCTTACTTGATTTTCAAAATCCTTTTTGAGCTCTTCTATAGTCTGAGAGCAGTTCATATTTTTCTTGGATGGAGGGGCTTTGACTTTGTTGTCTTCTGTTTGCATGGTTTGGTCTTCCTTGTCACCAAAGTAAGATTCTAAAGTCTTATTCTTTTTCGGATTTTTGCTCATTTCCCCATCCATTTACTTGCCTTTTGAGCTCTTAGTCAAGGTAGTTCTCTGCTTCCAGTGGGGGTGGGGATGTGTTTTCAGTCATTTCATCCCCCCACTATCTGTGGTCCTAAAGCTCCAGAGTAGTTGTCACTGTGGCCCCTGTTGCCACTGTAACTGCTGCAGTGTCCTCCACTCCCTTCCCCCTCTTCTGCCTTGGGGCTGGGGCCTGGGCCACTTCCCTCTTCCACACTGGTCCTACAAGCTTTTTCCACTGCCCTTCCAATTTGTTCTCTGTGTTTTGGGGTCTGAGGTCTGGAAACCACAAGAGTGAGGGATTGAGTCCCCCAAGGCCTGCTCAGGTCCATTCTGTGCTGGTAGGGCCCACACTGAACTGGGTCCTGCCCCCAGTGTGGTATGATAGACACTTCCTGGTGATTTTCCAGGTTGCCTTGGGATGGATATTTGCTTCATTCTGTCAATCTGTGGGTTTTGTAGCTCCAGAATTTGTTTAGAGCCATTTTTTACAAGTATTTGGCTGGACTTGGGGAAAGTGCTCTGCCATCTTGGCTCTGCCTCCAGAACAGTATTTTCATTCCAATTTCTATCCCAGTTTGAAACCTGCATAAGAATAACCACTACTCAACTCTCAGACCAAAGGGAAGCCTTTCACTCTGATTCAAAAGAGATTTTTGTTGAGTGAAGTGTCTGAGTCCATTAACATTCTACTGTTACTCACAAGTTAAGAACTGTCAGACCTCAGGCCAGGGGATAAGTGATCAAAATTTGCTCTGAATCAGAATACTTTGAGAGAACTGAATATTTTCAGATCCCTACCCTAGATGTCCTTGATCTTTTGTCTTTGACAAAGAAAAAGACAAAGAAAAAGAGAAATATAAAATTATGGAGCAGTTTAAGGTTGCTCAGAAAACCAAACTTTCAGATCCTGCCCCAAATCAAGAAAATTCTTCAGCTTTGTGTCTATCTGCATTCTGTATTCTGTCTCTCAATTGGAGTTTATCCTCGCAAACTGATGTTTTAAATGCCTTGAAGAGAACTCTTATTAAAGTATTTATAATAGCAGAACAAAAGGAAGTAATGATGAAGGGAGTGGATTCAGAGAAACCTGAGAGGAATACATACCCACATGTACATATCTATGTATGTATAGATGTATGCATGTATAAATGTATGTATACTGTTGCAGAATGAAGTGGAGAGAATCAGGATCATTTCTCATTCTATTTATTAGGGAATTTCTCTTTATTTTCTTTAAAAATTTATGAAAAAATTTAGAAGCTATGCCATTGAATCCCATGAGTCAAAGCAACATGATACATCAAATTAGTTCTGGATAAATATTAGCTGTTAAATTCGGTGCTACACAATAACATCTTATATGTAGAAAATTCACTGTCATATTTAAGTGGGGGAAAGATAAATCAAGAGGGCATACAATTCTTAGTTTTTGTGTAAAATATGTAGCAACTAAATGCTTTCCCCATCTTTTTCTACTATAACCATATAACATATAACCACCTTATATTAGAATGGGTTATATTGCGTGAAGACTAAGATGAAGAAAGGTAGGCAGATACCCAGAGTAGATTGCACAGGGGATAAGATGAAGAATTCTTTTGAATATTATTTCAGTAAATATTTCAAATATTTATAAAAAAGTGTAAAAATCCAATGCTAGTAGAATTCTCCTCTCCATGCTTGTCATTTTACATCTATGGATCTTAGTTTCTTTCTCTATTAAAAAAAGTGGTGAGTTAGAAGATGGGTTAGACCTTTAGAGTGCTTTGTGCTTCCCAGTTATCTCTGAATCCTATGAAGCTATAATCAATCAATAAA